>NC_056747.1:384075621-384223121 GCF_019279795.1 Protopterus annectens | reverse complement strand
ATAGAATAGTTGTGTAAAATCTTACCATAACCATAGATGACCTTCTCTTCCATGTTGCAGTATTCCTTCCAACCCACCTAACCCATCAAACCTTCTCTCTCTCTCTCAGTACACTTGTTTGAGGTCTCCTGGTGGTTATATGTTACCTTATGGCCAATTTAGCCACCAAATGTCATGGATTCTATGGTTGACATCACTTGCTACTCTATTTAGAACTGTCATGCTGGTCTTCCAAGTTCTGAGGTCTGTGCATGCAGACATCACATTTAAGGCCCTTGGTTTATGGCCCTGCGTGTGACGTCCAATGCAACTACAGCAGCCAAGCTGAAGCTTTTGTATAGGAGCCGACGTACAAGTCTCCTGAGGTGGGAAATCCTACACCAAGAATACTGCAACATGGAAGAGGCAGCTATCTATGGTTATGGTAAGATTTTACACAACTATTCCTTTTTTTTTTTTTCTTTTTCTCGCGACTCTCTTTGGGTGTATTTTGTGCTAACTTAAGTCTGGACGTTGGCCCCCTTTAAGGTGAGTGTTGGGCCTTTCTTTTGCAGACTTGTAGGGTCTGTTCTGTGTCCAGTTACTTCAACTTCTCTGGTTAATGTTTTTTGTATGTGGTGTTGCTGTGGCTGAGGAGACTTCAAGATTTTGCAGTGTGTGGCCTGCTGCTCCATGATTCCACTATGGCGCCCGCATGCTAAGTTTACTGTTTGGGCTTTGTCCTGCTCTAATACGCAGTTTGCTCTTCCTTAGTGCCTGGGGTGTTTTCAGATTGATGCTGTAAATTGGTTTTGAACGGCCTTCTTCCTGCACAGTTGGGAGAATCTGTGCCTCCTACTTGGTCTCCTTTTAAGAAGACTTGCAAATAAAGATGATGAGGAGAAACCTAGGGGAGAAAAGAGACTGACTGTAAGACTAGACATGAGGTAGTAAGAAGAGTTCTTCATATCCATCAGCTTAGAAGGACCTTTGCCTTTGGGATTGATCTTTTCTTTGGGCATTTGGTTCAGATCCCGTCCAGATCCAGTCTCTGGCTGCTCCTGACTTGCCACATTTTTTGGAGCTGGTTACCTACCCTCCCCATTCAACAGGCCAGGGCACAGAGCTTCCAGACCACCTTCCATGGCTTCTTCCAGGGCTGTGTGGTGTTCTAGGAGTTTAACTGAAGTAGAATTAGATGAGATGAGGACTTTTCTGAAGACTGATGCATTTGGGAGTTCTTCCTGACCTCACCCCTTTGGGTAATGAGACCTGGTCCTTCCAGCCCATTGTTGGTTCTTTTCTGGTCTATTTGTTGTAACCATCAATCTTTGATGAGAGTTTTACCCTGTTGGTCCACCCTGTTGGAGCAGATGTCTCTGATGTCATTGACTTGGTATTTTCACACACACCACTTTGACCTGGAAGTCGGATGTGTCCCAAAGCTGAGGGGTCTCTGTTATCAGAGTCTGGGATTTTGATAGCTTGGCACTGAACTCTTATCTTAGATTTGAACAGGTTCCTGTCTCCGTGAGGACTGACTTTGGAGTCTTCGTGTCCATGCACTTCATTCTGCATTTGATGCTGTCAAGAATCTTTTCCCACTCGAAAGAGGGGTGGGACTCAGTTGAGTCTTAACTACCTCATCTTGTTCTGGAGTAGCCTGCACTGGCAAGCCCCGAGCCACACCAGGCTGTAAATTTCCCAGCTGCTTCTCATTTTTCCCCCAATGCATTCTCCCTCAGAGAAGCGCAAGATGCATAAATACAAAAGGATGTGTTTAGATCTCCTCCAGGAATCTTTAATAGAAGATGCTAATCTTGACTAAGTGGAGTGGTGCCCCAGATCTCCCCTTTGTCTCTTATTGAGGTTTTGGAATTGGAGGGTAGGCTGCTTCTCCAGAGGAGTCTGTGTTCCTTATTGTTTGGTGTAGGCCCATGTATGATGTGTGATAACCCCAGTGGACTGTCCGAACTGGATGTTGTAGACTAATTTCCTAGAAAACCTTACAGAATTCTAGGATCTGCAAAGGATATAGCATGTTGGAGTAAGTGGTCAGTGGTGGATACCATTTTGTGGTGGTCGTGCCACTAAAACGGAAATGTGAGAGGGAAAGTTCAATTGTCATCTTCCCTGATTGAGAATCTATGGCATTGGGTGGGGTTGGGAAATGTGTACGCTTCAACGAATTTTGATTTGTGAACACTAAATTACATGGGTCCACTTGACCAGACTGTAGAGGAATTTGATGAGGGAAGCTAAAGTCCTTTACAGGTCTCGCAGATGGTGAGACTCTTGGGTATTTGGAAATCCAGGTGGTCATGCAGTGTGTTACAAAATTATCAGTGCACCTGATGTCAAATGCAACAGATGGAACTGCTAGAGCAGTGGGTACCTGCCTTACTATTTGTAGTCATGCCTGGATGCAATTCTGATTTTACAGAAAGCTTCATGACATCCTTTATTAATGCCCCTTTTTAATGGGTCCATCTTATTTTGACCCACAGTGAAAGAGGTTAACCAGGAGCAAGCAGGATGGCAAAACCTTTCTCTGCTATAGTAATTCATTTTTCCACTCCATAAAAATAATTTTCTCGTAACCAAAAAGGGTATAACATTTTTGGTTTTGAAGACGACAAACTGGGATTGCGACACTTGATAATGCCTTTCAGTGCTCCTGAATAGTTGCCTGACCCCCCCCCCCCCCCAGCCTTCTTGGGAAGGGGGGGTAGGTGGTACTCAACTTTCCACTTGCAAACCTAGAAGGCCATCACCACCAATTCTTGGTTGTTGAAAGTGATAACCAGAGGACATTCTAGTCCCTTCCATGAGTTCCAACCTGAGAAAGTCCTGGAGGTTTCTGCAGATCACATAATGTCTGGAGTGTACTCTAGGTTCTTTAGTACCAAAAAAGAACTGTGACCTCAGGCTGGTTTTGGACCCAAGCAAGTGGAATCCTTGTCAGATAGATATCCTTTGGGATGGTCACGGTACAGTTCATGTTGCCTCTTGAGGAAATACGACTGGATGTTGTCAGTGGATCAGCAATGTCAATCTCCTCAAAATGGCCAGGGATTTCAGGAGATTCCTACGCTTCTGATTTTGGTACCAGTTATTACTAATTCAGAACACTGCCCTTGGATCTCAGCATAGCTCCCTAGGTGTTAGCACATGGCAGCTCGGGTTGCAGGTGTTACAGGTATTTCCATATTTAGACTAGCTCATGGCCTCCTTGAGGGATTCACTAATTCACCCAAGTGGTATGTTGCTGCACTTGTGTTCTTCCCTGGGGATTGTTGTAAATTCTGAAAAATCCGAGCTTGTGCCATTTCAGACTTTATAGGTCATAGGTTGTGATCTGGACACCAGAGCACAAATAGTTAGGCTTCTGATCACAATGATGTCATCACTGCATTTAGATGCCTCAAGTTTTGGATAATCCAAAACCTTCCAATCTTGCGTGATTCTTCGACTTAGGGTCCATGGTACCTATTACCACTCTAGTACCATATGCCATGTTTTTACATGAGTACTTCATTGGGTTCTTTCTGTCCACTGGTCCATAACACCACATTCGATGCAGCACCCTATCAAGCTCACCAGGATCTGTAGACAACACACATCATTATATGGTTAACTTTCCCTGTTGGCTCTTCTGGGACATCATTTTGTATTTTCTCCTACAAATGACTGCATTGGCCATGGATGCCTTGGGGGGGGTAATTTCAAAAGGAGCATGGTCTAAGGTACCTAGTCCCACACAGAGGCCAATCTTCACATCATTCTTCTAGAGATGTGGTCAGTCCTCCTGTTGCAGGCTTTATAGGATTGCTTCCCTACAGGTTTGATAGTTGTACAGATGAATAAATTGTCTAGTCTGGTACAACGACAAACAAGGTGGAACTTGGCCATACCTTTTATGTTGATAGGCCATGACTGTGCCAGTGGGCGAGGTCTTTCCACCGCTTTATTACAACTCCCACATTGATCAGATCTGATGTTCATCGTGTTACCCTGCTGCAGTCATCACACTTGGGTTATCCTGCCATCAGGCGGTCCCGCAGTCGGCCCGAATTCCAAAGTCTTGGTCTGGCGTCGGTTGCTGTCTCTTCTTCCCTGACGTCAGTGCGTCAGGGGTATATAAGAGGCATCCAATGCTATTTTCTTCGGTCTTTCTTGCCGCGCGGTGCCCGAAGCAGAAGCAGTTCACAAGTGCCCATTGGCCGACACCTGAGATTTTCGATTTGAATTTCAGTCCGAAGTATTCAATAAAGCTAAGTACCCCGTTGGGGAACATTTTCTTGCCTCAGTCTGATGTCAGAAAAAGTTAACAATTGCATTTCTTGTGGGAAGCAAATACCTCATAAGGACTTCATTCCTATTGTATTCCTTGCCTAGATCCAGACCACTAAGTCACATGTTGTCGGTTTTGCGCTAGGTTTAATAAACTCACTATCAAACACTGTTTTGACTTTGCACGGCATTACTTTGGTAGGAAATTCAATTATATCATGCCGTCGGAGCAGCCGACGACCGCAATTCATAAAAAACGCAATGATAAGGACAGGCAGCCTAGGAATAAGCCAGACCCAGAGGCCTCAGCTGGGCCTGTCGCTGGTTCTTCGGTTTTCAGTGAGGCGCCTGCGCAGCCCCTGACTACCGCTGAGCTGGGACCCCAGACAGCTGCCGACTCCCATGCGGAGTCTACTAGGCCGACGCAGCCATCTACCGACACCGGAGCAGATTTAGACACCGGTGCAGAGGAAACACCTTCGGTTGCAGAAGGTGTCTTCAGACAGACTACACTATTAAATCTTATGCTAAACTTAAAACTCCTTTAAAACTTAAGAAAACTGTTCATCAGTCTACAGGTCAAGGCCCCATGCCTAAGAAACAGATGCTTAAGATGGCTGCAGATTTAATTACCCTTATCAGAGGTTCCCATCCCCCTCCTGATAAAAGGCCAAGACTAGGAGGATTATGCATCCTCTGTCCAGGCTTCTCTCTCCTCAGATTCTTCTGAGGAACAGGATTACACTTTTCCACCTTGTGAGGATTCTGATGCTGAAGATTTTATTCCCTCAGCATCTCCCCCTGAAGACTACTCCTTTGGGGAAACATTACATACCATGAGGGAACATTTCCACTGGGAAGGCCAGGATTACTCAGATTCTAAGAAAAGGCTCCGAGAGTTCCTTCTATTACCCCAGCACAGACCCCTTGCTATTCCTCCTTTTTAGATATTGTGGATGATGTCTACTTGGAGTCTAGTTTAAATCCAGGGATAAATGAATTTATAGTAAGTTAAATGTATTGTTTTTTAAGAATACTTAAGAGATTTGATAATTGCTAGGAATTGAGATTTGATAATTGCTAGGAAGCAATCTAAATTGAAGCGTGATATACTATCTTATAGTAATAATCAGGCATATATAATCTCAGCTGATGTAACAACATTAACATCATCGAACGTTGTGCAGAGAACTGAGTCACACAACGGGATACAAACTAACTCAGTTATTTTTGGTGAAACAAATAACGGAACTATATGTAGGGGGGAAATTAGTGATGGAGAAAGATTTTCAGAAGATTTTCCTGCCTTACCAACCACTAGTAAAGTCACCACAAGCACTAATAATTTGGATATGAACTACGCTGAAAAAGCGGCTACATCTACAGAAGTCAACAATGTCCCTTTTCAGAGGGGACAGGAGAAAAACAAAAATACTATGAAATGGTACAATTCCACCCAATATCGGGGGAAGGGCAGAGGAAGGAACAAGCGGAGATGGTAATAGTATCTCCAGAAGTTAACTGTGACTCTTTTGAAGTTGGCATAATAAACTTGTCTGTTTTAAATTTAAGCCCTGTGATTGAAACAGTTTTGAGGAAGGGTTTTACCTTTATTCCTACAAATAGAATGAATTTAGGAAAGTTACTTATAGACTTCAGACTTTTCTTGAGGAAATTAAATCTAAATTATATTATGGAAGACTTAGGGTCTTCCAAGCCATGTGACAAAATTACCATTAGTAATCCTAGTACTTACAATCCTCCTTTAATAGTTTACAAGTATTTCAAGGGTTATGTGAAAAGGATTTTAGGAATATATTTATTTCACATGAAACAAATAACTTAACTAGTGAGGAAATGGCAGCCTTAAATTCTTTAGTCACAAACACCAATATCAGAATCATGAAGGCTGATAAAGGAGGTAAAGTGGTAATTATGAATAACAGTGACTACAAAACATCAATTGAGGAATTGTTACAAGACAATAGAACATGTAGGAAAGACAACTACGATACAGTTAGTAAGAATTTCAAGGCTTTGGATTCAATATTGTTTGATATGTTTTGTCAAGGTGAATTAAACAGATCAGATTATGAATTTTTATATAAAGAACATCCTAAATTAGCAGTATTTTTTGGTATTCCAAAAATACAGAACAATGAAACTAGACCACCTTTTAGACCTATCATTTCAGCAAAACATTCGAAAACAGAAAATATTTCCATCTGGCTGGACAATATTTTGAATCCTATAGTGCAGAAGTCTGAATTCTTTATTAAAGATTCATGGAACCTTTTGGAATCACTAAGGGACATAAAAATTTGTGATGAAGAGGTATGTTTTGGTAGTTTAGATGTAAAAAATCTATACACCAGTATTGATCAGGAGGACGGAATTGAATTTATGAGAGAATACCTAAACAAACATACTGACTTTTCAGGTACTAAAGTGAATTCACTTTGTACATTAATGGAGTTAATTTTAGAAAATAATTTCTTTAAATTCAATAACCACATATACAAACAGGAGTTGGGAGTAGCTATGGGCTCAAGGGTAGCCCCCTCTTTCGCAAATATTGTTATGGCTAACTGGGAAACAAGATTTCTCAACACTCATCCCTTATTCAAAAAGGTTTACATGTATCGTAGGTACATAGATGATTTATTGTTTTTATGGAAGGGAGAATATAAAGAATTCATAGAATTGGTTGAATATTTAAATCAGACTACCAGTTTTTTGACGTTTAAATTATGTGACTTTGGTAAAACAGTCACCTTTTTGGATTTGTTTCTTAGTATAAATGACGAATCAAGGACCTTTAGTAGCAAAATATACAGAAAACCTCATTTTGCTAATAGTTATTTACACAGAGACAGTTTGCACCCTGTACATATGAAGAGAGGGGTTATAAAAGGTCAGATTATCAGGTTGAGTAGACTCGCATCCGATGAAAGTATCTTTCAGAAGGAATTATCACTTTTAAGATCCCTATTCATGAATAGGGGATATGCAAGGAAGTTTTTAGAAAAAATAGAATGTGAAGTAGTGCCCCTAAGGAAAGGAGTGGCTAAACCTATTTTACATTCTGAACATATGGTAGTAGGTGCACCTTTAGTATGTACTGATGACATTCACTATGATGGACAGGCAAAAGAGTTTGTGACAGCTTTTCCACTGCCCATAGTAAATGAAATGTGGAATATCAAATCCATTATTGAGAATAATTGGAAAGTTATTATGGGAAATAGAGATCTAGTATCTATAGTAGGACACAAACCTAAATTTACATATAAGAAAATTACAAATTTAAAAAGTATTTTAGAAACAGGTAAAGACAGCAACAATCGTTTAGAAAGGAGCTGTACGAACAAGAAGGGTACCTTTAGTTGTACCCATTGTAAGCAATGTAGGTACATGAGTAATTCTTCTTTTGTGACAGTGGAGCATTTAAATCATACATTTTGGGCAAAGGAATATTTTAATTGTAATAGCGAACTAGTAGTTTATTTAGCGACCTGTGTGACATGTAAAAACTACTACATAGGAAAAACTAAAAGAATTTTCAAGCGTAGAGTATATGAACACACCTTAGCCATTAAAAAGAAAGATAAAAATAATGCCTTGGCCAGGCATGCTATGACATGTAAAGACTTCAAAAAGTTTGAATTCTTTATTTTGGACACTGTCAGGAAAGAATTGTTTTCAGGAGATCTAAACAATATTTTAGAATGTAAGGAATCCTTTTGGCAACTGGTGTTTGGAGCAGATTTAACACCAGGATTAAATGAAGTAATAAATTTAAAATGCTTTTTAATATATAGGTAGTTTTTGTATACATTTGTTGTTTTTATTAACAAAGAGTGAAATGTTTACATACATTTTTTATGTTTGTCCCGAATAAGTTTTGTCAACTAGGAATATAAAGGGATAAATGAATTTATAGTAAGTTAAATTTATTGTTTTTTAAGAATACTTAAGAGATTTGAATATTATTTTTAACAAATGACATAATTTCCTGTACTAACAGTATTTAAACAATGGTTCTTAAATGTTAATTATTTCTGAGGAAGTCCACGTAAATAAAGGTGGATGAAAGCGCTTAAAAAGTATTTCGGAGTGTGTTTGGTTTTTGGAGCTATTCTTGGTTATTTGCCTGGTTTTCGGAGTTTTTGGAGTTTGGATTTAAAACGTTACTTTTGGCTTGTTTGTTTAAATCCAGACTCACTACCTCCTGCTCCAGCCAAACCAGACAGATACTACAGAGTACCTGACTCACACACATTCCTTTATAAAAGCCCTGTAGCTGACCCAGAAACCATATCCCAGGGTCCTAAGGGAGCAAAGGCTTCTATGGCTAAAAATCCTGTGCCCTCTGAAAGAGATTCCAGAGCCTTAGATAGATGGGGAAAGAAAATATACATCTCTGGCTATGAGAGCATTTAAATTGCCAGTTTCACATGTTGAAATATCAACAATTACTGATGTCTCAGTTAAAACAAAAAATGAGCACACACTCAGAACAGCCCGAGTTCAAGGAAATGCAGGATCTTTTGCATGCAGCTGCACAGGTGGGCAAGCATACTTTACAATGCGGATTTGATTCACTGGCAGCTTCCTGTAGAGCAGCTGTTATTGGCTCAGTCATTCGTAGACATGCTTGGTTAAAAGAGCAAACCCTCCCTGACCATGTTAAAGCAAAATTATTAGATGCACCTTTACAACAGTATGTATTATTTGGTGTCAAAGCAGAAGAGGTTTTAAAGAAAATGGAGGATAAGGCTAAATCTATGCAAACGGTCAAGGATTTTTTTTTTTTTTTTTTTTTTTATCATTTGTTGACCGGGAAAGTCCGACTAGGTTCCACAGAGCCTTTTTTCAGCAGAGGCCCGGGGAGAAATGCTCCAGATGCATGTCTTTGGAATGTGGGAGGAACAGTACCGGAGGAAACCCACACGAACACAGGGAGAACATGCAAACTCCACACAGAAGGCACCCCAGCCGAGAATCGAACCGGAGAACCTCTTGCTGTGAGGTGACAATGTTAACCACTGCACCACTGCGCCGTACACCCCCTTCGCTTCAGCAGAAATTGGCCAACAAAAAATTGGTCCTTTCCAGCTACAGACAGATCACAGAGGGGCAAATACAGATGCCCAAGGGGCAGAGGTCAGTCACAGGGCCCTTACAAACCTCGCCAATGGGGTTCTGCTACCCAGAAAGGAGGAGAAGACAGGCCCCAAGCTAACAGAAGGCAGACACAATGACTCTATCCTCAAACTACCAAGCAAATCTCTCCTGGCAACACCCTTTTGAGAAAAACTAGCATTTTTTGTAGACAACTGGCACATCATCACAAAAGACAGATGGGTTCTAAACATGGTCTCTCAAGGATACAGATTCCACTTTCATACCTTACCAAGGATCAAAGGAATACCAAACCTGCCACCAAATCAATGGGCAGATGCACAAAAACAAATTACAGCTCTCATGAACATGAGAGCCATTCAACAGGTACCTACATAGGAACAGGGACAAGGATTTTACTCAAGACTCTTACTAGTTCCAAGAAAGGACAAAGCATGGAGACCCATTCTGGATCTTTCAATTCTGAACACCTATCTGCAAGTACCAAAATTCAAGATGCTAACACTACAGCAGCTTATTCCCATGCTGGGCAAGAATGCTTGGCTAGTCACTTTGGTCCTCAAGGAGGCATACCTTCATGTCCTTATCAGACAAAATTGCAGAAGATACCTCCCGCTTCATTGCAGGTTCAACGCATTATCAATTCTCTGCACTGCCCTTTGGCTTATGTACTGCGCCCAAGGTCTTCACAAAATGTCTGGCACCAGTAATTGCATACTGCAGACAAAGAGGAATTCAAATATACCCATACCTGGACGACTGTCTTATGCAAGCAGAAAGCAAGGACATTCTTTTACAGCATCTGGCATTTGTCAAACACCTTCTAAGTTGCCTAGGGTACACTGTAAACGAAAAGAAATCAAAACTAGTGCCCTCACAAAACATAACATTCCTGGGTGCCAGCTTAAATACAATGGCCCAGATGGCTTATCTCACACCAGACAAACGAGGACAACTGTTTCAATATTCCAAAATAACTGCAACAAAGACCCAACTCCCTGCAAGAACAATTCTTCAGGCCTTTGGATTCATGGCATCTTGCATTCTACTAATAGCATTTGCAAAACTGCATATGAGGAAATTACAGTGGTACCTGAAAAGTGTATGGACTCAGCACAGCCACAGCTTGGAAACAATGATTCCACTCATTCCCTGCCTTCAACAATATGGTGGGCACAGGCATGTCACCTCAACAAGGGTCAGCCTTTCACCTTACCCACAGCCAGGCAAACTATGACAACAGATGCATCGGACTGTGCCTGGGGAGCACACATGGCAGGACAGTGCATTCAGGGCAAATGGACTACAGATCAGAGACACCTGCATATCAATAAAAAAAATGCTAGCAGTGCAGAATGCCTTAACAGCTTTCAAGGACCACCTACACCCAGGGCAACTACTAAGGACAGACAATACTACAGTTATGTGGTACATAAGCAAGGGGACACACATTCCTACCCTCTATGCAGGCAAGTAATGACCTTGTGGAACACTGTACTGTCTTACCAGGTTCAATTACAAGCACAATTCCTGCAAGGAAAGAAAAAAACATTGGCAGACTACCTAAGCAGAAACATCATGGATCCACACTAATGGAAACTAGATCCACAAGTATTTGCAATGATAGCTCAAAAATGGGGACGCCCAGACATAGATCTGTTTGCAAGCCCCCACAACCACCAACTTAAAAAATTTTGCACAAGGACCTTCCATCCACTAGCTTGGAAAGTGGACGCTCTGTCATTCAGTTGGAAAACATTGACAGTGTATGCCTTCCCTCCACTTCCTCTTCTAGCAAAGGTACTGCTGAAAGTCAGATTAGAGAGGCCACAAATGATTCTCGTTGCACCAGATTGGCCACGCCAACATTGGTATCCAATTTTAAGGACCATGGCCCAGGGCCCACCATGGATTCTGCCACATATTCCTCACCTGCTCACCCAGCGAGACAATCTGATTCTACACAGCCAGCTCAAGACTTTAAACCTGGCTGCATGGCAAATTACCTGAACAACCAGCCAACACCTTTATCCAAAGCTGTTATGGATGTCATTCTGGAGGCCAGGAGGCCCAACACCAGGAAAACCTATTCAGACAAATGGAAAAGATTTTGCTCCTGGAACCAGGCTAAAGGCCTAAATCCCCTGGAGCCGAACATTCCTCAGATTCTACAATATTTAACTGAGATGTTACACAAAGGACTTTCCTTTTCATCTATTAAGATCCACACCTCAGCAATTTCAGCTCATTACAGCACAGATCCTCCTTTTATTTTCACATCCACTCGTAAGACAGTACCTCAGAGTTGCTAAGAACTTAAGACTGCTAAGGAGAGCTCCAGCACCTACTTGGGATCTCAACTTTGTCCTGGAAAAACTTACACTGCCGCCGTTTGAACCAGATTTTTGAACTGACTTAAAATTTCTTTCATGGAAAACTGCCCTACTACTAGCAATAACCTCAGCTAGAAGAGTCTCAGAGATACAGGCACTAATGGCAGTGGAACCTTTCCTCATTTTTCATCAAGACCGAGATTCTCTACGAACTAATCCTTCCTTTATGCCAAAGGTGGTATCCAGTGTGGCCCTAAACCAAACCATTCACTTGCCCACCTTCTTTCCAAATCCCCAGAACAAAGGAGAAAGACTCCTGCACTCTTTGGACATTCACAGGCAATTACGTTACTACTTGGATAAAACTAAGGCTTTCAGGAAAAACTGACCAGCACTTTGTAGCCACAAGGAAAAGCTATCTCAAAACAGACCATTTCTAAATGGATAGGACATTGCATACGTTTCTGCTACACAAATCATGGGAAACCAGTGCCTGCTAATATTAGGTCCCACTCCACCAGGGCTACAGCTACATCAGCAGCCTTTCTCAGGGGAATGCCAACCGAGGATATTCTGGAAGCTGCTACTTGGAGTTCAGTGCACACCTTCACCAAACACCATCACTTACCTCTTTACTCTAAGACTAGAGCTGGTTTTGCCAATGCAGTTTTGCAGGGCCTACTAGCCTCTTCTAACCCTGTTTGACTCCGCCTCCCCTCCTTAGCTTTGGGATTCAACCCAAGTGTGATGACTGCAGCAGGGTGAACACTCTAACATCTACATTTATGGTAGGTACAAAACTGTACTTTCTCATACCACACGAGTCGCCCCTCAACCACTCAATAGCATCCAGTATTTTCAGCCCCTCAGGCTAGCCTTTTTATGCTCCGTTTTCAGCCCTAGCCAACTGAAAGTGCAGCAGCTTTTTTGACCTGATTCCTTAGGAGGGATAATCCCTGAGGGACGCTCTAGTCCATAGTGGATCCCTGGAACTCCTATACGTTAACCCTCCCAGTCAACTTTCTGTAGAAACTTTACTGAGTAGCTTGGTGCAAGGCAAAAGTGGTTTGTTGCCTTATTTTTGTCGTGACAAATTTGGATTACCTTCATCTGGTCTCACTTGGTGTACCTGCTGTTGGTCCTTTTATCTCCTCCTCTATCTGATTTCTCACCGTTCCCATAAACCTCAACAGAATATCAACTTCCTCAGTCTGACTGCTGGTTCTTTAACTGACCGTTATTGCTAGAAGCTCCAGGTTGTCTTCCCAGAATTGTGTAAATTCTTGCATCTTAAAAGCTTTTCTTTAGAAAATTTACAGGAACAAGTGGAAAAGATTCACTTAACAATTTCTTAAGGTTTGGAATCTTTCTCTGCAGCCCAAAATTCTGTTTTGGATTTCTAGGCTAGTCTCTCTAATGACTGATTAATTTAATCCCCTGAATTCAAGTACAGTTGGCTGTCTTCTCTAATTTTAATTCATTAAGGCTCTATTCCTCTGAGAGATCCTGTTTCGTATTGGGCTGTTCTTATCCTGTTGCAGAGCTTTAAGATTGTATGAACCACCAGCTTCTGCAGTTTTAAAGTCTCTGCTTTGGAAGACTTTACTTTTCTGAACAAGGAGAGTTTTTGAATTAAAAGCTTTGCTGTGCAAACCCCTGTATTTCCTCTTTCATGAGGACAGGGTTTCCCTCCGGACTAACCCAGTCTTTGTTCCCAAAATAGTGTCTGACTAACTTAAAGATCTGTACATCTATCCGATGTCCTTCAAGGATGCATCTGCAGTCATAACATATGGGTTGTCCTGCCTCAGGCAGCCCTTCGGTCGGCCGGATTCCAAAGTCTGGGTCTGGCCTCGGCTGATGTCGCACTTCACCCGACGTCATAGCTCCTGGGGTATAAAGGCATCAGCCGACGCCATCTTCCTCAGTCTTTCTTGCCGCGTGGTGCCCGAAGCAGAAGCTGTTCAAGTGCCGGTCGGTCAGATCCAGAGAATTTCAACTACCGAAGACTTCTAAAAAAGCTAAGTACCCCGTTGGGGACTCTTTCTTGCCTCAGCCGATGTCAGACAAAGTAAATAATTGTTTAACTTGTGGGAAACAAATACCTCATAAGGATTTCCACTCTTACTGCCTTCCTTGCTTAGGCCCAGACCACGACGTATCAGCTTGTTTAGCCTGTGCTTCCTTCAACCGACGGACACTCCGACGTCGGTCGGAGTTTGCAGAAGAGTTTTTTGGCTCCGCTTTTGCATATAAAATGCCGTCGGAGACTCCGACTACACATTTAGCTAAAAAACGCAAGGAAAAGGACAGACACTCGCGGCCCGCGGTTTTGGCTGAAACCACGGTTAGGCCTACCGCGAGTGTCTCTGTTTCGGCTGAGACCGAGACCTCGGTTCTCCCTTCGGCCGAAAGCATACCTCCGACAACTGAGGCCACACAGGCCATGGCTGAGTCGGCTACAGAAATTCCTACTGAAGAAGCAGGCACACAAGATTTGTCCGACACTATTCCGTTGGACATCTCTACTCCTGCACGTGGGGCAGCTAGACCCCCTGCTTCTATGTCTATCAAGGCCTTTTCCAGGGCTAAAGCAGCAAAACTTTCCAAGGCCTTACCTACAAAGGCTCCCTCTCACAGGCCTACTTCAAGTTCCCAGATTCTCAGCCTTGCTGAGGACCTTATTTCTCTGATCAGGGGATCCCAACCTCACCCAGACAGGGCCTCACAAGCCCCTCCCGAAAAGAGGCCTAGGACAGAACCCCCTGAACCTCTCTCCACTGACTATTCCTCTGATGGTTCAGATTTATCTGACCATCAGGAAGGTCCGTACTCACCTTATGAGGATTCTGATGCAGAAGACTCCATCCCTTCAGCCTCTTCTCCAGAAGAATTTTCATTTGGAGAAACCCTACACTCTGAGGGAACACTTCCAATGGCAGGGTCAGGATTTTTCTGATTCTAGGAAAAGGCTAAGGACTTTCTTACACTTACCACAGCATAGGCCTTTAGCCATACCACCTGTACTTTCAGTTGTTGATGATGCATACAATGATGCCAGTACTGCCCCTGATTCTGTTCCCCCGGCCCCTTCCAAACCTGACAGATACTACAGGGTCCCGGATTCTCACTTCCACTTGTATAAGGCCCATGCTGCAGACCCAGAAACCATTTCTCAGGGCCCTAAGGGTGTTGCAGCTGCCTCAGCCAAAAAAACCCTACCCTCTGAAAGAGAATCTAGAGCATTACAGAGATGGGGTAAAAAGGTTTATACATCTGCTACTCTTTCTGCCAGGGCTTTAAACTGTCAATTTCACATGATACAGTACCAGGAATTTTTGTTAGATCAGCTGAATAAAAAGCTGGCCTCTCCTGAACCTTTAGACCGTAAGTCCCTTCAGGATTTGGTACACAACTCTCAGCAGGTCAGTAATCATTTCTTGAAATGTGGCTGTGATGCACTGGAGGCTTCATTTAGATCAGCTATGACTGGAGCAGTGATTCGAAGGCATGCCTGGCTAAAAGAACAATCCTTGCCAGACCATGTTAAGTCAAAACTCCTAGATGCCCCTATGGAGAAACAAAGTTTATTTGGCTCCCCTGCACAGGAGGTTCTAAAGAAAGTGGAAGAAAAAGCAAAATCTGTCCAGTCAAGGATTTCCTGCAGGTCCAACCTCCGAGGTTCAGCAGAAATTGGCCTTCAAAGAATTGGTCTTTTTCAGACTCCTCTAGAGCACAGAGAGGCAGAAATAGGCGCCCAAGAGGCAGAGGTCAATCTAGGGGTGCCTACAGGGGTTGTCAGTGGCAACCTACCAACCAGAGAAGTGCCGCCACAGCTGCGACTGCAACCACTTCCACAGGACAGACACAATGACTTGGCTCTGATTCCGCCTACCAGGGAACAACTGGAAGCACCCTTGGGCGGAAAGCTAGCTTTATTTTCAATAAACTGGCATTGTATTACAGGAGACAAATGGACTTTGCAAACAATAGACAAGGGCTACAGGTTTCACTTCCACACTCTACCAGAAAAGAGAGGAATGCCAAACCTTCCACCAAGCCAGAAAACAGAGGCTCTAAAACAAATCATCAGCTTACTAAGGATGAGAGCAATAGAAAAGGTACCATCTATGGAACAAGGCCAAGGATTTTACTCCAGACTGTTCCTTGTACCAAGAAAAGAAAATCAATGGAGGCCTATTCTCGACTTGTCCGCACTGAACACATTTCTCATTGTTCCAAAATTCAAAATGCTGACCCTACAGCAACTCCTTCCCATGTTGGGCAAGGAGTCTTGGCTGGTGACTCTAGATCTCAAGGAGGCATACCTACACGTCCCTATACGACCAGATTGCAGAAGACACCTCAGATTTCTTGCAGGATCAGAGCATTATCAATTCTCAGCATTGCCCTTTGGCTTATCTACTGCGCCCAGAGTATTCACGAAATGCCTGGCATCAGTAATTGCTCATTGCAGGCTTCAGGGAATTCAAATCTACCCATACCTGGACGACTGCCTAATACAAGCGGACAACAAGACAAAAATAATAAAGGATTTGGCCTATGTCATACAACTGCTTCAAGCCTTGGGATACACAGTCAACATACAAAAGTCAAGACTAGTGCCATCCCAAAGGATAACATTTTTGGGTGCAGAACTGGACACAATAGCTCAGATGGCTTTTCTCACAGAGGAAAAACAAAAGCAACTACCAGTCTATTTCATGGCATTAACAAAACAAACTCAGCTTACTGCAAGGAAAGTCCTGCAGGCCCTGGGTTACATGGCATCCTGCATAATCTTGATCCCGCATGCCAGGCTGCATATGAGAAAGGTACTTGAGGAATGTATGGTCTCAACACAAGCACAGTCTAGAAGCCCTGATTCCAATCATTCCATGCCTGCACAAAGAATTCCTGTGGTCGGCTCAGGCTTGCCAGATAAACAGAGGATTGCCTTTCCACAAACCACATCCAAGGCAGACCATTACCACGGACGCCTCAGACCTAGGCTGGGGGGCACACATGGAAGGCAAGTGTATCCAAGGCCTATGGTCCCAAGACCAGCTGAATCTACACATAAATTTAAAGGAGATGCTGGCAGTGAAGCATGCAATCGAGGCATTCCGTTCATTCCTCCAGAAAGGACACCTGCTGATAAGGACGGACAATACCACAGTCATATGGTACATCAACAAACAGGGAGGCACACATTCATACCCCCTATGCCGGATGGCAATGGACCTTTGGAACTTAGGCCTGAATCTCAACATCCAACTGCAGGCCAGATTTGTACCAGGAAAAGAGAATTCACTAGCAGACAGCTTAAGCAGAACTACCACGGATGCTCACGAATGGATGCTGCATCCAGACATCTTCAAAACCATAACAAAGAAATGGGGAATGCCAGAAATAGACCTGTTCGCCTCCCCACTCAACCACCAACTGAAGAAATTCTGCTCAAGAGTATACCACCCATTAGCCTGGAAGGTGGACTCCCTTTCTTTCAGCTGGAAGGCCCTGACGGTATATGCCTTTCCACCTCTCCCATTGATGTACAAAGTTCTATTGAAGATCAGAGAGGAACAGCCAAAGGTAATTCTGATAGCTCCAGACTGGCCAAGGCAACATTGGTACCTGCTACTGAGAAGCATGTCACGGACGAATTCATGGCCTCTACCTCTATGTCCTTTACTTCTAACGCAGAACAACTGCAGGACCCTGCATCCAAACTTAAAAACGCTGCAGTTAACTGCTTGGAAAATTGCATAACACAAAACCAACTTGTTTTATCTCCGACGGTTAAGGACATTATCCTGGAGGCTCGCAGACCCTCCACAAGGAAAACATATTCAGCCAAATGGAAGAGATTCCTCATTTGGAGTGCAGCAAAGGGAACAAATGTCACACTGGCAAACCTAGCACACATCCTAGTATACTTGGCAGAACTGTTCCACAATGGCCTGTCCTATTCTTCCATTAAGATTCATGCATCAGCAATTTCAGCAGAGTACAACATGGATCCTCCTGTCTTCTCTCATCCTCTCCTCAGACAATTTTTGAGAGGGATCAAAAATGTAAAACCTCCAAGGAAACCACCTCTACCTGCATGGGATCTCAATTTTGTGCTAGAAAAATTAACACTTCCTCCCTTTGAACCAGCAGCAACAGCAGACTTACAGTTCTTATCTTGGAAAACCGCCTTCCTGCTAGCAATCACTTCAGCAAGAAGGGTATCAGAGTTACAGGCATTAATGGCAGTGCAACCTTTTCTCATCTTTCACCAGGGTAGAGTGTCTCTGAGAACCAATCCTACTTTTATGCCAAAGGTGGTATCCAGGGTATCCTTGAACCAAGCTATTCATTTACCTACATTCTTCCCCAACCCACAGAACAGGGGGGAAAAACTACTACACACCTTGGATGTACACAGACAACTACGCTACTATCTGGACAGAACTAAGGCCAGCAGAAAAACTGACCAGCTTCTGGTAGCATATGCAACAGGAGTGCAAGGGAAAGCAATTTCAAAACAGACAATCTCAAAATGGATAGGAAATTGCATTCGATTATGCTACTCATTTCATGGAAAGACAACTCCTGAAAATATCAGGCCTCACTCCACAAGAGCTACAGCCACCACTACAGCTTTCCTACGAGGAGTGGCTACCAAAGACATTTTAGAAGCTGCTACTTGGAGCTCCGTGCATACATTTGCCAAGCATTACAATCTTCCTTTATACTCCAGATCCCGAGCAGGTTTTGCAACTGCTGTTTTACAAGGGATCTTAACTACACCATCATTATCTTAGTACCTCCTCTCCCAGTTTGGCTATGGTATTCTACCCATATGTTATGACTGCAGATGCATCCTTGAAGGACATAGTACAGTTTTGTACCTACCATAAATGTAGATGTCCGATAGGTATGCATCTGCAGTCAGGATTACCCACCCTCCTTCCCCTCTGTGGTATTCCTAGGGTACTTCCCCCTTTCCTAGCTAGCTGGGGGAATTTATTATGGTGTATTTGTTTGTATGTATATATGTATATATACTTTTTGTTTTCTACTGTTTGGAATTTGCTACTTTTATACAAATTTTGCCTACCTTGAGGGCACCTGGCATCTGGGGCAAGAAACACTGAGGAAGATGGCGTCGGCTGATGCCTTTATACCCCAGGAGCTATGACGTCGGGTGAAGTGCGACATCAGCCGAGGCCAGACCCAGACTTTGGAATCCGGCCGACCGAAGGGCTGCCTGAGGCAGGACAACCCATATGTTATGACTGCAGATGCATACCTATCGGACATCTACATTTATGGTGGGTACAAAACTGTACTTTTTTACGTAAGTTTTCAAATAAAAGGAAATGTCTCCCTCATTCTTTTGTTCAGTCAGCTTACGTTTTATTAATACTGTACAAAAGACTTTAGAATGTATTGAACTTTTCATTTCTTTTTCTAAGCCAAAGTTGGGTTCCAGGATTACCTTGTCCAGGTTGATGTCTGAATGTATTACCTTTGCCAGTTTTGCTAAAGAATTGTAGCAACTTGTTCGTGTTTCACTGTTGCAGTCATTACAATTGGGTGATCCTGCTGGCAGGCTACCCACAGTCGGCCTGAGTTCCAAAGTCTAGGTCCGGCGTCTGTTGCTGTTGCCTCCTCCCTGACATCAGTGTGCCAAGGGTATAAAAGATGCAGCCGACGCCAGTTTCTTCAGTCTTTCTTGCCGTGCGATGCCCGATGCAGAAGCAGTTCAAGTGCCGGTCGGCCGACTACTGAGATTTTCAAATTCGAATTTCAGATCCAAAGTGTTCATTAAAGCTAAGTACTCAGTTAGGGAAACATTTTTTCTTGCTCCAGACCGATGTCAGAAAAAGTTAGTAATTGCATTTCTTGTGGGAAGCAAATAACTCAAGGATTTTCATTCTTACTGTATTCCTTGCCTAGGCCCTGACCACGACGTTGCTAGTTGACTGTTTTGTGCTAGATTTAACCAACACACTATTAAGCGTCAGTACAATTTTGCATTTCATTACTTTGGCAGAAGATTTAATTATATGATGCCGTTGGAGCAGCCGACTACCGGAGTTTATAAAAAAAGCACAAAGAAAAGGAAAAGGACAGGCATCCAAAGTCCAAAACAGACTGAGGCTTCGACTAGTCCTGTCGCTGGTTCGACGGTTCTCAGTGAGGCGCTTTCGCAGCCCCTGACTCCCGCTACCTCAGAGCCACAGGCTGCTTCCGACTCCCACGTGGAGCCGACTAGGCCGCTGGAAACTCAAGGTATTGGACACTCTGAAACTATTCCCTTAGATGGGTCCAGAGCTGCTGAGCAGGCTTCGGCTTCTGAGGGTATTTTCAGGCCTACACAGTTATATGTGAAACCAACTTCAGCTTCAAAGGCAAAGACTAAAGCAGCTCTAAAGGCAAAGAAACAAGTACAGCATTCTCCTGGACAGGCCTCCATGCCTAAAAAGCAGATGCTTAAAATGGCCGAAGACCTAATTACTTTGATCAGGGGTTCCCTTCCCCCTCCTGATAGAGGCCTAGGCAAGAGATAGAATATCAATCTTCAGATCAGGTTTCTATTTCCTCTGATTCCTCTTCTGAACAGGAATATCCTCTTCCTTCCTATGAGGATTCAGATGCTGAAGAAATCTATCCCTTCAGCCTCTCCTCGTGAGAATTATTCTTTTGGGGAGACCCTGCATACTATGAGGGAGCATTTCCACTGGGAGAGCCAAGATTACTCAGAATCCAAGAAAAGGCTCAGAGACTTCCTTTTATTACCTCAACACAGACCTCTTGCTATTCCTCCTGTGCTAGACATTGTAGATGTATTTTCTGAGTCCAGTCTGTCTCCTGACTCTACCACCAGCTCCTGTTAAGCCAGACAGATACTACAGGGTTCCCGATTCACATACATTTCTTTATAAAAACCCTGCTGCTGACACAGAAACCATCTCTGAGGGTCCCAAAGGGGTCAAGGCTTCCACTGCAAAAAACCCTATGACCTCTGATAGGGATTCTAGGGCCCTGGATAGATGGGGGAAAAATATTTATACTTCTGGTACCTTGGCTGTAAGAGCTTTAAATTGTCAGTTTCATATGCTTAAATATCAGTAATATCTTATGTCACTGCTTAAACAGAAAATGTTGACAAATTCAGAATGTGCGGAAAACAAATGCAGGATTTATTGCATGCAGCTGAACAAGTGGGAAAGCATACTTTGCAATGTGGTTTTGATTCTTTGGAGGCCTCCTGCAGGGCCGCTGTTACGGGTTCTGTCATTAAGAGGCATGCTTGGTTAAAAGAATAGAATCTGCTTGATCATGTTAAAGCAAAACTATTAGATGCTGCGGTAGCGTTGTTGCCTCACAGTTGACATTGCCAGTTCGATTCTCAGTTTAGAGAGTCTTCTGTGTGTCGACATGCGTGAATGGGCGTTCCTTCGTTGAAGGTTGTGCGTTAGGCCCGGCAGGCCAGCACGTAAAATTCAACTGCCAATCATTGGTGGACCGGAGTTCTGCTATGGCGACCCCTAACCGGGAAAAGCCAAAAGGCTTACCTACCTACCATTACAGCATGATACCTTGTGTGGTAAAGCAGAAGAGGTGTTGAAGAAAATGGAGGACAAAGCTAAATCTATGCAAACAGTCAAGGATTTCTTACAGGTACAGCCTCCCAGATTTGGCAGGAACTGGCCTGCAAAGAATTGGTCCTTTCCAGTGTCAGACAGGCCACAAAGAGGCAGATACAGATGGCCCAGAGGCAGATCACAGCCCCAAGGCTCATACAGGCCTTAACAATGGGGTGCTTCTACCTCCAAAAGTGGAGAGGAAAAATCACAGCCATACAGGAAACCGTCTCAATGACTTTCCCCTGCCAGCACCAAGCACATGTCTTCTGGCAGCTCCTTTGGAGGAAAACTAGTACTTTTTTCACAAAATTGGCACATGATCACCCAGGACAAATGGGTCTTAAATATTGTATCACAAGGCTACAGGTTCCACTTTCACACCCTGCCAAGGCCAAACGGTATGCCAGACCTGCCACGCAATCAGTGGGCAGAGGCATAAAAACAAGTTTCATCCCTCCTGGACATGAGGGCCATTCAACAAGTACCACAGCAAGAGCAGGGACTACGATTTTACTCAAGGCTATTCTTGGTGCCCAGAAAGAACAAAGCCTGGAGACCAGTACTGGACCTGTCTATCCTAAACACATTTCTGGATATTCCAAAATTCAAAATGTTAACTCTGCAGCAGCTTCTGCCCATGCTGAACAAGAAGGCTTGGCTTGTGACTTTAGACCTAAAAGAGGCATACCTGCATGTCCCAATCAGACAGTCTTTCAGAAGATATCTCAGATTTGTAGCTGGCTCAGTGCACTACCAGTTCTCTGCACTGCCCTTTGGCTTATCTACTGCGCCCAGGGTCTTCACAAAATGCCTGGCACCAGTAATTGCATTTTGCAGACAAAAAGTACAACAAATATATCCTTACTTGGACGACTGCCTTATTCAAGCAGAAAACAAGGACATTCTACTATAGCATCTGGCGTTTGTAAAAAGATTACTAACAGGTCTAGTGTACACAGTAAACGAAAAGAAATCAAAACTCATACCCTCTCAAGAGATAATATTCCTGGGTGCAAGCTTAAATACAACTGCCCAGATGGCTTATCTCACGCCAGACAAACAGACAACTGACTACTTATTTCAAAATGTTGGCAACAAAGACACAGTTATCTGCAAGAAAAATTCTGCAGGCTTTGAGCTTCATGGCATCCTGCATTCTGCTAATTTCATATGCAAGACTGCATATGAGGAAACTTCAGTGGCATCTAAAAAGTAAACAACAAAAGCAAGAACCAGCTGTTATTGTCAACAACAAAACAATAAGTGAGTCCCAGCTCTACTTTCAAAGTCTGGAAATATTTATTCATAAACTTCACTGTATTTACAAGGTTGATTTTCAATCTCTTAGCGCCTCGGCCAACAGCCTTTTCAGAGTAAAAAGTTAACAGTCACAAAAAGACCACTTATATACAATTGTAAAACATTTAATTACATTTAATTAAACTATTATTCAATTAAAACATAAAAAATTCAAAAATTTAAAGATATACCCTTAAACAAGGCTTTGCCAATTGCATTCCTTATTTAAACCATATGGAGCCAAAGTACCATATTTCATAATTAAGATAGACTCCTTCTGTCTTAATACACTTTTCTGAAAATCAACATTATTAAAATGTAGTGGTACATGTTCTAAAACTGTTGTTTTCATGCAACTAATATCCCCACCATGACACACATTAAAATGTTCTGCAATAGGACTAATTAATTTTTTGTTTTTTACATCTCTGACATGTTCTTTTATTCTGTCTGCCAACATTCTCTTTGTTTCACCAATATAAAATTTCTTACATGTACAAAAAATAACATAAATCAATCCCTTGCTTCTGCATGTATACTTAGCCCTAACACTGAAGCTTTTTCCATTAATTTTTTCTACTTCAGTTACTATATATTTACACACTGAACAATTTCCACATGGGAAAGTGCCCAGCTCTTTCAAATTAGTTACTACCTGAATTATAGGTTGTTTAAAAATACTATGGACTAAAAAGTCCCTAATACTTTTAGCTTTTTTATATGACACAATTAATCTAGTATTATTTAAAGAGTCAACTTCATTCTTAATAATATACCGATATTGTTTAATCAATTCATTCATAATATAAGAAAAATGTGTATATTTTGTCACAAAAAATATTTTTTCTTCACTTATTGAATATTTATTATATCGATGTTCATCATATTCTCCATCAGTTCTTTTTATATCAAAACTATTTTTAAAACACTTTTATAATACTACTTTTAACTGCACTAACATCATAACCCCTATTAATAAATAACTTAGCCATTCTTAAAGATTCATCAAAAGCTAAATTAACATCAGAATTAAGCCTTTTTATTCTCATAAACTCTCCATAGGGAATACTTTTTAACGTATGTATAGGGTGACAACTACTCCCACACATTTTCCAACTAACTTCATCAAATTTTCTATGTATACTAGTATGTATGAATTGATTATTAATACCTTTAAGAGAAATGTCCAAAAAATTAATTTCAGAACCTATCTGTACATCCCCAAACTTAATACCATATTTATTGATATTTAATTTATGTATAAATTCATCAGAAAATTCATAGCCATCTTTACATATAAAAATAAGATCATCAATGAATCTATAATATTTTATGACATATGTAGTAAAGAAATGCAATTTATATAAAAATTCATTCTCAAACATCCCCATAAATAAATTAGCATAAGCTGGAGCAAATGCTGCTCCCATCGCTGTTCCAGTTAATTGCTTATATAATTTGCCATTAAATTCAAAAGCATTATTTTTTAAACAAAATTCTACCATCTCCAATACATAATGCGTTCTAGGACAATCACTCAAAAAAAACTTAATAGCTTCCAATCCCCAAAAATGGGAAATATTTGTATATAAACTCTCTACGTCTGCAGTAATAAAGTACATTCCTTCCTCCCAACTTATATTCTTAATATTTTGTAAGAAATCATAAGAATCTTTAATATAAGAAGGTAATGTCATAACTCTATTAATTAATATATCATGTAGTAAACTACACATATTATAAGTAAGGAAGCCATGGGCTGACACAATTGGACGGCCTGGAGGACTATCTAAATTTTTGTGTATCTTCGGCAGACCAAAAAATCTTGCCATTTGAGTATTTTTAATAATTATTTTATGGTCAACATCAGATTTTGTAAAATAATGTAACCTAATTCCTTTCTGTAATAAATTCATGAAGTCAACTTCTGCTTCCTTTATATATCTTAAATCAATCTCAAGATATACATTTCTATTACCCAGATGTTTCATACACATCTCATAATAATCACAAGCATTTAGTATAACCAGTTTACCCCCTTTATCTGAGGGCTTAAACACTATGTTCTCATTCTTACTAAGTGCTCGTAATTTATTCCACTCTATTTTAGTCAGATTGTAATGATGTTTTTGTTTCAAAAAGCATTCTAGTTCCTTTTCCACCAATAGATTTAATACACATTCAAACTTTTGTATTAATGTGTTTTTATACGGAGGCATAAAAGAACTATTTGATTTTAACCTACTTATATTAAATGTACTGTATGCATTAACCATGTCTTCATTATCTGAAGTACACGAGTAAAAACTCTCATCACTCTCACTATCACTGTTAAACATTTCCGTGATAGAGCTGCTGTTATTAACGGAAGAACCAAAAGTATGTCTAAAGAAATAATCTTTAAGATTCATTTTGCGGAACAGTTGAAATACTTCTGTTTTTAATTCATATTTTTTTGGGAAGCAGGTAGGAACAAACTTCAACCCCCTTTCCAAAATACCCATTTCCACATTATCCAACACATAATTTGATAAGTTGACTACATAATTATTACTTACAGTTTCACCAACACAATCAAGTCCATCTACCTCTTTTAAAATGTCCATCGCCCGAGTCTCTATGGCGTTCTGAATTATTCCAGCCCCTTTTCCTGGTATTTGTGTATTGTCCATTAGAATTCGAAAAGTCTTCTGGAAACCTTCCGAGTTCGCGGCTCCTGGTAGTTCAGGAAAGTTCTCTGTCATCTTCTTCCCACGATGATGCACCACTTTCACCTGACAGGAAGCCTTTACTTTTATACGCTTCAGACGGTTCCTCTCTGGAACGTAACAGCCTTCTTCCTAATTCTCTGATTATTAGTGAACACAAACGCCCTCTTGTGTTCATAATCTTTAATGTCTCTAGTTAACTTGTATTTTTTTCGGTCAATAAGATCTTTCTCATAGTTGATTAATTTCGTATTTATACCCACCAGGAAGTTTTCCAAAGTGGTATTAGAAGTGTTTCTAAGAATCTAAAAAGTGTTTGGACTCAACATTGCCACAGCCTGGAAACAATTATTACCCTCATTCCCTGCCTGCAGCAGGAGTTTCGATGGGCAAAGGCCTGTCACCACAACACGGGACAGCCATTCACCTTACCCACAGCCAGGCAGACATTGACAGCAGATTCATCAGATTATGCCTGGGGGGCCCATATGGCAGGAAGATGTATTCAGGGCAGATGGTCCGCAAGTCAAATGCATCTACATATCAATCAAAAAGAGATGCTAGCTGTTCAAAATGCCCTGACAGCCTTCAAGGATCTACTTCATCCAGGACAACTACTGATAAAGACGGACAGTACTACAGTCCATGTGGTACATAAACAAGCAGGGAGGCGCACATTCCTACCCCCTCTGCAGACTAGCCATGAACTTGTGGGACACAGCATTGACTTACCAAGTACATCTGCAAGCACAATTCCTGCCAGGAAAGATAAATACTCTGGCAGACTAACTAAGCAGGAACCTAATGGATCTCCACGAGTGGAAATTGGATCCACAAGTCTTCAGCATGATAAGGAACTGGGGATGCCTGGACGTAGACCTATTTGCCTCCCCTCACAACTGCCAACTACAGAGATTCTGCACAAGGACTTATCACAAGCAAGCATGGAAAGTGGATGCTCTATCTTTCAGCTGGAAAAACCTAACCGTATATGCCTTTCCTCCTTTGCCTCTCCTCCCCAAGGTACTCCTCAAGGTCAGACAAGAGAGGCCAAAAATGATACTGATTGCCCCAAACTAGCCCCGCCAGAACTGGTACCCAATCCTAAAGAGCTTGTCTTAATGCCCAGCTTGGACATTACCTCAAATTCTTCACTTATTCACCCAACAAAACAGATGCTGCACAGCCAACTCAGGACCTTAAGCCTGGCAGCATGGCGGATAATGTAGCTATTCAGGACACACCTCTCTAAAGCGATGATGGATGTTATTTTGGAGGCCAGGAGGCCTAGCACCGGAAAATCTTATGCAGAAAAATGGAAGAGATTCTGTGCTTGGAACCGGGCACAAGGTATTGACACGATTGTTCCAAGCATTCCTCAGATTTTACAATGCTCAACTGAGATGCTGGATAAATGCCTTTCCTTTTTATCAATTAAAATTCATGCCTCTGCCATTTCAGCTCATTACAGTACAGAACCACCTATTTTTTCTCATCCATTACTAAGGCAGTACCTCAGAGGGGCCAAAAACATAAGACCTCCGAGGAGAGCACCAATGCCTGCAGAGAGCACCAATGCCTGCATGGGACCTCAACTATGCCTTGGAAAAACTCACACTGCCTCCGTTTGAGCCAGCCTCTGCAGCTGATATAAAATTCTTATCCTGGAAAACAGCTCTGCTCCTAGTAATAACCTCCGCTAGACAATTCTCAGAGTTGCAGGCACTCATGGCTGTGGAACCTTTTATCATTTTCCATCCTGACAGGGTTTCTCCGAGGACAAACCCCACATTTATGCCTAAGGTAGTGTCAAGTGTGGCCCTTAACCAAACCATTCATTTGCCTACCTTTTATCCAAACCCACAGAATACGGGTGAGAGACTTATGCATTCTTTGGACATTCACAGGCAGCTACGCTTTTACTTGGACAGAACCAAAGCTATCAGAAAGACTGAACAACTTCTACTGGCATATGCTGTAGAATCACAAGGAAAGCCTATCTCAAAGCAAAGTATTTCAAAGTGGATAGGCCACTGCATTTGGTTCTGCTATTCACAGCATGGCAAATCAGTGCCTGAGGGCATTAGGCCACATTCAACCAGAGCAGCAGCCACTTCAGCAGCCTTCCTCAGAGGAGTACCAACCAAAGACCTCTTTAGAGGCTGCAACTTGGAGTTCAGTGCACACTTTTATAAAGCACCATCACTTACCTCTCTACTCTAAATCCAGAGCCGACTTTGCCGCTTCAGTTCTGCAAGGCCTCATAGCCTCTCCTAATCTTATTTAGCACCAGCCTCCCAACCTTAGCTTTGGGATTCAACCCAATTGTAATGACTGCAACAGTGAAACACAATTTGTGTACATTTGTGTACCTACCATAAATGTAGATGTTCCAGTGTATTCACTGTTGCATTCCATGTTACCCTCCCTCCATCTCTTTTCCTTTGTTGGGACTTATCTGTACTCCTCTATTCTATACAACCTATGGGGTGTATTTGCCTGTAGATGAAGGAAACGTTGTTTTTTGTGTATGCAAGCTTATTGGCAGAATTTAGCCTACCTTTTCAGGGGCACCTGACATCTGGGGCAAGAAAAACTGAAGAAAATGGCGTCTGCTGCATTTTTTATACCCCTGGCACACTGATGTCAGGGAGAAGGCGACAGCAACCAACGCCGGACCTAGACTTTGGAACTCAGGCCGACTGCGGGTAGGCTGCCAGCAGGGTAACCCATTTGTAATGACTGCAACAGTTGAATACACTCTAACATCTACATTTATGGTAGGTACACAACTGTACTTTTTGCAACATTCTTTAAACATGTCCCTTTGGATAACCTGTATACGTTAGCTACATGGTCCATAGGACTTGTGTTTTTGTCATTATTATAAAATTGACAAACAGTCCAGGTATAGAGTTACTGTTGGCTCTAACATTCTCTGGAATGGTTTTGCATAGTGACACCTGAACTGAAGGTTTTCAAATTGGAAACCCTATTATGTGTTGAGGTAGACTGAATAGAAAACATTGGATACAGAAGTTTATGTACTTTATGCTAGATCTGTTTTTTTTTTTTTTTCGTCCTCAACTTTCCCACCCACTGTCCCCTTCCAAATTATCACTCTTATTGCTCCTACTGGATTGCACTGGACCTTCTTGGAACCTTTCTTAGGGCAACCAGACAGGGTTGCAACCATGTGGTTAGTCATTTGTCTAGTGGTTGGCATTCTTTTCGTGTATTGGTTTGGTATAGTTGAGGGCAGAGTGTTTGGTGCATTATGGGAAAGAGGAAGAGCATGAGCCTTGGAAGAGATTAAGCTGAAAGACTCTGTATGTTGAGATGGATGTAGCTTTACAGTACGTACTTTAAATCTGTTGTTGCCTCCATTCGGCTCAACCTGTGCTTATTTGATCCAATCAGTAAAACTACAGGAGAGGAGTTTAGAGAACCCGATCTATAGGACAAAAACACATCCACACAGATGTTCTTCATGTTTCACTGTTGCAGTCATTACATTTGGGTAATCTGCTGGCATGTTGCCATCAGTCGGCCTGAATAACAAAGTCTTGGGTCCTGCGTCGGTTGCTGTCTCCTCTTCCATGACGTCAGGGGGTATAAAACATGCAGCCGACACAATTTTATCCAGTCTTTCTTGCCACGTGCTGCCCGAAGCAGAAGCAGTTCGCAAGTGCCGGTCGGCCAATTCCTGAAATTTTCGTCTTCGAGTTTCAGAACCGAAGACCTCAAACTAAAGCTAAATACCTTGTTGGGGAAACTTTTTCTTGCTCCTTACCGATGTCAGTAAAAGTTAATAATTGCATTACTTGTGGAAAGCAAGTACCTCATAAGGATTTTCATTTGTACTGTATTCCTTGCCTAGGCCCTGATCACAACTTGCCTTGCTGTCGGTTTTGTACTAGATTTAACCATTGCACTATTAAGCGTCGGTATATTTTTGCTTTTAAATATTTTGGTTCAAGATTTAATTATCCTAAAATGTCATCTGTTAGTAATCAGACTACCGGAGTTCATAAAAAAATGCAAAGAAAAAGTTAGACACAGACCATCGAGGTCCAAAACGGACGACAAAGTTTCTAAGCCAGTGAGGCGCTTTTGCAGCCCCTGATGCCCGCTAGATTTGAGTTGAGTCGTAGGCCTCTACCATTCTGAGTCCGGTATGCCGTGAGATTCTCAGAGTATTGAACCCGCGGAGGTCTCTCCCATGGGTGGGTCCGGAGCCGCTGAGCAGGCACCAGCTTCTGAGTGTGTTTTCAGGCGGCAACATTTTTATATTAAACCGATGCCAGCAACAAAACCAAGGTCAAAAACAACTTCTATGTCTAAAAAACCGACGCATGAGCCACATGCGCAGGCCCCCTATGCCTAAAAAACAGATGATCAAAATGGCTGAGGATTTAATCACCTTGATCAGGGGGTCCCAACCCCCCCCCCCCCTGCTAAGAGGCCTAGGCAAGGCACTGATTATGAATCTTCAGATCAGGTTTCCATTTCTTCTGATCAGGAATTTTCTATTCCACCCTATGAGGATTCTGATGCAGAGGAAACCATCCCATCTGCATCTCCTCCTGAGGATCTCTCTTTTGGAGAGACTTTGCATACTTTAAGGGAACATTTTCACTGGGAGACTCAGGACTTCTCCGAATCAAAAAAGAGGCTTAGGGATTTCCTTCTTCCTCAGCATAGGCCTTTGGCGATATCTCCTGTATTAGACATTGTTGATGTGTTCTCGGAATCAAGCATGGCTCCTGATTCCCTGCCTCCGGCCCCTGGTAAGCCAGACCGATATTACAGGGATCCTGACTCCCACAAATTTCTTTTCAAAAGTCCTGCTGCTGATCCTGAGACTATTTTGCAGGGGTCCCAAGGGTGTAAAGGCCTCTACAACCAAAAATTCTACAACTTCTGATAGAGATTCCAGGGCGCTGGATAGATGGGGTAAGAAGGTTTATAAGTCTGTAATCTTGGCAATCAGGGCTTTAAACTGCCAGTTTCATATGCTTAAATGTCAGCAGCATGTTATGGGCTTACTGAAACAGAAATTATGTTAATTTCTGATTGTGCGGAAATATAAAGAGTTACAGGAATTATTACATTCAGCAGAACAGGTTGGAAAGCATACTTTGCAATGTGGTTTTGATTCCTTGGAGGCCTCTCTTAGGGCCGCCGTTACTGGATTTGTGATTAGAAGGCATGCTTGGCTCAAGGAGCAAAATCTGCCTGATCATGTTAAAGCTAAATTGTTGGATGCCCCTTTGTAGCATGATACTGTGTTTGGTAATAAGGCAGAAGAGGTTTTAAAGAAAATGGAAGACAAAGCTAAATCTATGCAAACTGTTAAAGATTTCTTGCAAGTGCAGCCACCCAGGTTCAGTAGGCACTGACCTACTAAAAATTGGTCCTTTCATGTGTCGAACAGAGCCACTTGGGGCAAATCCAGGCGATCAAAAGGCTCCAGGTACCAATCACAGGTTTCTTGCAGGTCAAAGCAGTGGGGTGCCTCCACCTCCAAATCTGGAGGAAACCAAGCATAACCCTACAGTGAGCAGTCTCAATGACTTCCTCTACCATCACCAAGCACCTATCTTTTTTGGCTGCCCCCGTGGGGAAAAACTAGCACTTCAAAATTGGTGGCTAATTACCCAGGACAAGTGGGTATTAAACATAGTACAGCTTTCATTTCCATACTTTGCCAATTCCAAACAGATGGCCGGATCTACCACAAAACCAGTGGGCAGAGGCCCCGAAACAAGTCATGTCCCTCATTTAATATGGGGGCTATTCAACCGGTACCAGAAAAGGAAAAGGGACAAGGTTTTTATTCAAGACTGGTACCCAGAAAAGACCATTCATGGCATCCAATACTGGACTTATCAATTCTGAACACGTTCCTGGACAGTCCAAACGTCAAAATGCTGACTTTACAACAGCTACTGCCTATGCTAAGCAAGATGCTGGGTTAGTAACTCCAGACTTACATGAGGCATACTTGCATATCCCAATAAGGGAATCGTGCAGAAGATACCTCCGCTTCAAGGCAGGTTTTCTGCATTACCAATTCTCTACACTGCCCTCTACTGCGGCCAAGGTTTTTACAGAGTGCCTGGCACCAGTAATTGCATTCTGCAGACAAGCAATTAAATGTATCCTTATCTGGACGATTGTCTCATTCAAGCAGAGGACAAGGACACTGTTCTTTAACATCTGGCGTTTGTAAAAAGGCTTCTAGCATGCCTATGGTACACCATAAACAAAAAGAAATCGCAAATGGTACCCTCTTAAAAAAATTACATTCCTGGGTGCAAGTTTGAATACAACTGCCCAGATGGCTTACCTCACGCCAGTCAAACAAAGGCAACTGACAACATACTTCAAACAAATGGCAACAAAAACCCAGTTTTCTGCAAGACAAATTCTGTAGGCTTTGGGGGTTTATGGCATCCTGCATTCTACTAATTCCATATGCGACACTGCATATGAGGAAACTTCAATGGTACCTAAAACGTTTATGGAGTCAACATTCACAGCCTAGAAACAATGTTTCCTCTCACTCCCTGCCTACAACAGGAGTTTCTTTTGTGGGCAGAGACATGTCACCAAAACAAGGGACTGTCATTTATTCTACCCCCTGCCACCCAAACCCTAATTACAGACTCATCGGACTATGCTTGGGGGGCCCACCTGGCAGAGAGATGCATTCAGGGCAAATGGAGCCCAAACCAACCAAATGCATCTGCATATCAACCAGAAAGAAATGCTAGCTGTTCAGAATGCTCTGACAGCCTTCAAGGACTTACTTCATCCAGGGCAACTACTGATAAAGACTGACACCACCACAGTTATGTGGTACATAAACAAGCAGGGGGTACACATTCCTACCCCCTTTGAAGACTAACCATGGCTTTGTGGAACACAGCCTTGACTTACCAAATACATCTTCAAGCTCAATTCCTGCCAGGAAAGCAAAAATACTCTGGCAGACGACCTAAGCAGAAATCTTATGGACCAGTACGAATGAAAACTGGATCCACAAATCTTCAGCATGTTAACACAGAAATGGGGGAGCCCAGACATAGATCTGTTTAGGGGGAACCCAGACATAGATCTATTTACCTCTCCCCAAAATTATCAGTTGGACAAATTCTGCACAAGAACTCGTCACAAAAAAGCATGGAAAGTGGATGCTGTGTCCTTCAGATGGAATAACCTATCAGTCTATGCCTTTCCCCCTCTGCCTCTACTCTCCAAGGTCTTACTAAAAGTCGGACAGGAAAAAACAAAAATGATCCTAATTGCTCCGGACTGACCTCGCCAGCACTGGTACCAGCTTCTAAGGAATATGTCACTCCTTCCTCCATGGTACTTGCCTCAAATACTTCATCTACTCTCTCAGCAGAACCATCAAATTCTGCACACTCTGCTCCAAACTCTGAATCTTGCAGCATGGCTAATCGACCAATTATTCAAACACCACCTCTCAGTAAATCTGTGATGGATGTCATTTTGGAAGCCAGAAGGCCTAGTACTAGAAAATCTTATGCTGATAAATGGAAGAGATTCTGTGCTTGGAACCAAGCACAAGGAATAGACACAGCAAAGCCCAATATTCCCCAGATTTTACAATATTTGACTGAGATGCTTGACAAGGGCCTATCTTTTTTTTTCTTCAATAAAAATCTATGCCTCTGCCATCTCGGCTCATTACAACACAGAGCCTCCCCTCTTTTCTCATCCACTGCTTAAACAGTATCTTACAGGGGCCAAAAATTTAAGGCCTCACAGAAGAGCACCAACTCCTGCATGGGACCTCAATTTTGTGCTGGAAAAACTCACCCTGCCTCCTTTTGAACCAGCAGCTACTGCGGATATAAAATTTCTATCTTGGAAAACGGCCTTTCTTTTGGCAGTCACTTCAGCAGGAAGGGTTTCAGAACTACAGGCTCTCATGGCAGTGGAGTCTTTTATTATATTTTACCCGGACAGGGTGTCCCTTAGGACCAATTCTTCCTTTATGCCTAAGGTGGTATGCAGTGTGGCTCTTAACCAAACTATTCATCTGCCAACATTTTACCCAAATCCGCAGAACAAGGGGGAGCGGATTCTGCATTCCTTGGAAGTACACAGACAACTAAGATTCTACTTAAACAGGACCAAGTCTCTAAGAAAGTCTGAGCAACTACTGGTGGCATTTGCTGCAGGATCAGAGGTGGGGGGGGGGGGGGGCTTTATCAACGCAGACTATTTCAAAGTGGATAAGCTACTGCATTTGTTTCTGCTACTTGCATCATGGTAAACCGGTGCCCAAGGGAATCGGGTCACATTCCACCAGGGCTGCATCAACCTCAGCAGCTTTTCTCGGAGTTCCAACCAAAGACATTCTAGAAGCTGCTACTTGAAGCTCTATTCATACCTTTACAAAGCATTATCATTTGCTTCCCTTCTCTAAATCCAGGGCAGCTTTGCCACTGCAGTTCTGCAGGGCCTTATAGCCGCTCCTAATGCAATTTAGTTCCACCCTCCCATCCATAGCTTTGGGATTCTATCCAAATGTAATGACTGCAACAGTGAAACATGAACATAGTACAGTTGTGTACACTTTCCATAAATGTAGATGTTCAAATGTATTCACTGTTGCAGTCCGGGTTACCCGCCTGCCAGCCCCCTTTTTTCTAGAACTTCTCTTTCCTTCACTATATTCTAAAGCCTTTGTGGTCTATTTGCTTTTAGAGGAAGGTAGAGTTTATGTTGCTAAAATGGGGCAAGAAAAAGTGAATAAAATGGCGTTGGCTGCATGTTTTATACCCCCTGACGTCGTGGAAGAGGAGACAGCAACTGACGCAGGACCCAAGACTTTGATATTCAGGCCGACTGAAGGCAACCTGCCAGCAGATTACCCAAATGTAATGACTGCAACAGTGAAATACACTCTAACATCTACATTTATGGTAAGTGTTCACAACTGTACTTTCTTTTTAGTTCCAGAGAAAACGGGACTGGAGACCCATCTTGGATCTCAGCAGGCTGAACAAGTCTGTTAAAAAAAAAGGCAAATTTCCGAATGGTGATACTGTAGTCTGTACTCCCTTTTCTGTGATAAGACAATTGGATATGCTCAATCGATCTTCAGGATGCGTAGTACCAAATAAAAATGGACAGGCGATCCAGGAGACATCTACGCTTACAGCTGGGGGCCATTCCCTACAAATTCAGAGCTCTGCCCTTTGGTCTCGCTACAGTTCCCAGAGGGTTTACCAAATGCTCGTGAGTAGTCACGGCTCACCTGAGGTGTCTAGGATTCCAGGTGTTTCTGTACTTAGACTGGCTCTTGACCGCTACCACTGAGCATCTGCTAACCAAAACAAGAGACACCACCATTCATCTATGCTCGGAACTGGGCATTAACATATATTTTGAAAAATCTACCTTGTTGCCATCACAACATATTGTATTCATAGGAGCAGACTTAAACACAGAACACATGGTAGCAAAATTGCCTCATGACAGGGTACAGACGCTCCGGCATTAAGTGTCCATCTTGCTGTTGAAATGGAAAGTGCAAAGTTTGATGTTTTGTTTCACTGTTGCAGTCATCACACTTGGGTTATCTGCCTGCAGGTAGCCCTCAGTCTGCCCGAATTCCAGAGACTTAGTATTTCTGTGTCGGTTGCTGTCGCTCCAGGACTGACGTCAGGTCGTCAGGGATATAAAAACAGGCAGCAGACACCATTACATCAGTCTTTATTGCCAAGGATCCTGAAGCAGAAGCAGTTTGCAGAAGTGCTGGTCGGCTGCTACCTGAGTTTTCCTTTCCGAATTGAATCGTCCTGAAGTCTTCTAAGGCTAAGTACTCCGTTGGGGATCCTTTTTTTCTTGCTCTAACCGATGTTAGAAAAAGTTAACAATTGTCTTGCCTGTGGTAAGCAAATGCCACACCGAGATTTCTATTCTTACTGCATCACCTGTTTAGGCCCAGACCACGATGTACCTTGCTTTCGGTTTTGTGCTTTGTTCAACACCCGAACTGTTCGTCGTTGGGCCCTTGTTGTTGCTAAGTACTTTATCTCTTTCTATTTCCGTATTCTGAAATGGCTTCGGTAAGCCATCCTATTACCAGTCTTCTGAAAAATGTAAGGATAGACAGAGACAGACCGCAGAGGTCCAGAACTGCCGCCGACTCTTCCGTTAAGCTAGTCGCAAGTTCGCTGACCCTGATGGCCGCTTCACTAGATTCGCAGGCCGTTACAGAGACCCTTTCGGAATCCGGTATGCTTCGATACTCTGACTGCGTAACCTGCGGATGTCCCTACCTTGGATGAGTCTGGAGCCGCTGTGCAGACACCGGCTTCTGAGGAAGTTCTTTCCACTACTGATATTTGACACAGGCGGCTTTTTTTGCATCTTCAGTTCTGTCTAAAACTATCGAGTTTCTAAGGCCAAAAGTACGAGCTATGCCTAAAAAAACGACAAGCCAATCTCTAGCACCTGCTGCCTTGCCTCCACATCAAATGCTTAAAATGGCAGAAGACCTGATAATGCTGATTAGGGGAAGCCCACCTTCCTCTGCTAAGAGGAAAAGAGACCTGTCCCCTGCGGCTTTAACAGACCAAGTCTGATGACTTGAGTTTTCTGAATATGAAGACATGCTTTTATCTGCTTATGAGGATTCAGATGCAGAGGAATAGATTCCCTCTGCTTCACCTCCAGAGGATTTTTCTTTTGGTGAAACCCTACATACTTTAAGAGAGCATTTCCACTGGGAATCTCAAGACTATCCTTCGTCCAAAAAGAGACTGAGAATTTTTAGATTTGCCACAACATAGACCTTTAGCAATATCTCCAGTTCTAGATATTGTGGATGATGTCTTTATGGAATCCAGCCTAACTCCTGATACTTTACTTCTGCTCCTAGGAAACCAAACAGGTACTACAGAGTTCCTGACTCTCAACAATTTATTTTCAAAAATCCTACTGCTGACCCAGAGATCATCTCCCAGGGGCCGAAAGGTATAAAAGCAACCACAGCTAAGAATCCCACCCCTTCAGACAGGGATTCCAGAGCTTTAGACTGATGGGGTAAAAAAATTATACAGCTCTGCAACCCTTGCCATTAGGGCATTGAATTGTCCGTTTCACATGCTGAAGTACCAGCAACATATCATGGAACTTATTAAACAAAACATAGCTACTTTTACAGACTGTGCAGAAAGTAAAGAATTACAAGAGCTTGTGCATTCTGCAGGCCAAGTCAGTAAGCATATTTTGCAATGTGACTTTGATGACCTAGAAGCATCCTGCAGGGCAACAGTCACTGGTTCTGTACTAAGAAGGCATGCTTGGCTTAAGGAGCAGACCTTACCAGATGTCAAATCATAATTACTAGACACTCCTTTGAACAAGGACCATCTGTTTGGCACCAGAGCAGAAGAGGTTCTAAAAAAGATGGAAGAAAAAGCTAAATCTATGCAGACAGTCAAAGGTTTCTTGCAAGTGCAGCCTCCTAGATTCAGCAGGCATTGCCCCTCGAAACATTGGTCATTTCCAGCCCCCTCAAGACCATCTCAAACTAGACTCGGGGGAAACAAATCCCCCCCCCCCCCAGACTAACAGTCTCAGGGTATGCAGCGATCTAAGCAAAGGAGTGCCACTCCCTTATGGAAAGCATTCCCAATGACTTCTCAACTCCACTCCTCACCTCTCCCCAGTTGTTCGTCCCCCTAGGAGGAAAACTTGCCTATCATGCAAAAAACTGGACCTCCATCACTAAAGACAGATGGGTCCTCAACATTGTATCCCAGGGGTACAAATTCTACTGCCACACTCTGCCAACCCCAAAAGGGTTCCCAAACCTTCCTCCAAACCAGTGAGCAGAGGCACAAAACCAAGTTCAATCCCTGCTCTCTATAAGGATAATTCAATCTGTTCCTGCAGAACAGATAGGTCAAGGGGTCTTCAAGGGTTCTATTCCACACTTTTGCTGGTACCCAGAAAAGAGGGCACTTGGCGCTCAATCCTAGATCTTTCCATTCTAAATACCTTCCTGGTGGTACCAAAGTTCCGAATGCTCACCCTTCAGCAGCTTTTTCCTATGTTGTCCAACGATGCCTTGTTAGCCACCCTAGACCTAAAAGAATCCTATCTGTACATCCCTATCAGGGGTTTATGCAGGAAATACCTACGTTTCAGGACAGGATCTATGCATTATCAGTTCCCTACACTTCCCTTTGGCTTATCCACTGCTCCCAGAATTTTCACAAAATGCCTGGCTCCAGCCATTGCCTATTGCAGACAGAGGAAAATTCAAATTTACCCGTACTTGGACGACTGCCTGATTCAGGCAGACTGGAACAGCTGTTGCAGTACCTGACATTTGTAAAGAACTTTCTAACCTCACTGGGGTACACTAAAAATGAAAAGGAATCCTATCTTGTCCCCAGTCAAAAGATTGTATTCCTGGGAGCAAGTTTGGACACAGCATCTCAGATGGCATTCCTTACTCCAGGAACAAAAAGCCTGACAGGCTACTTCACTCAAATGGCCACCAGAACCCAGCTATCCACAAGGAAAATACTGTGGGCCCTACGGTTGATGGCCTCTTGCATCCTACTAATTCCATATGCCAGACTGCATCTGAGGAAACTTCAATGGTACTAAAGTCTTTGGTGCCAACATTCTCTTAGGACCTGGAAACACGTCATACTTTGCCCAAGGATAGAGTTTCTTTGGTGGGCAGCAGCATGCATCCACAACAAGGGACTTTACTTTACACAACCCCATGCCGCCCAGACCCTTACCGCACAAGCATCAGACTATGCCTGTGGGGCACACCTGCACACAAAGTGCATTCAGGGCCACTGGAGCCCAAGTCAAATTCATCTGCACATCAACCAAAAAAAGGTGCTAGCTATTCAGCACGGTCTAACAGCTTTCAGATCCGTACTCTCACCAGGACCCCTGCTAATAAAAACAGACAACACCACAGTTATGTGGTACAAGCAGGGGGGAAACCCACTCTTACCCCCTCTGCTAGCTATGGTCCTGCGGAACACTGCCTTGGACATGCTTAATTCCTGCCAAGCAGACAAAACTCTCTGGCAGACCGCTTAAGGAGAAATCTCCTAGACCCACATAAGTGGCAATTAGAGCCCAGCACCTTCAGCCTTCTAATCCAGAAATGGGGAACCTGGAAAGTGGATGCCCTATCCTTCCAGTGGGAAAACCGCTCAATCTATGCACCCCCCCCGCCTCTTCTCTCGAATATTACTCAAGATAGGACAGGATAGACCAAGGACAATCCTGATTGCCCCCCCGGACTGCGTAGACTGTCACCGGTGCCACCCTGGCACTTACCCCAGATCCCAACCCTCCCTACTCAGCATGAGGGACAGATCTTGCATCTACAACTGTAAACCCTTAATCTTGCAGCCTGGCTTGTTTCTTGTATTCTCCCCTAGTGACCAGCCTAAGCAAGCAGGTGCTGGGCATCATTCTTGAAGCGAGGAGACCCAGTACAAGGAAATCCTATGCCAAGTGGAAAAGGTATTGCTCCTGGATTCATTCTAAAGGAGTGGACACAGCACTGCCCTCCTTGCCTCTAATCCTGGATTACCTAGCAGATCTACTCCACAGAGGCCTATCCTTCTCCTGATCCATGCCTCTGCCATCTCAGCTCATTACAACACTGAACCACCTTTCTTCTCACCCTCTCATCAAACCGTTCCTGAGGGTGGGAGCAAACAACTTAAGGCCACCAAGGAGAGCACCCTCCCCTGCGTGGGATCTTAACTTTGTACTGGGAAAGCTCACGATACCCCCCCCCCCCCTTTCAACCTGCAGCATCAGCAGAGTTAAAATTCCTGTCTTGGAAAACGGCCTTGCTTCTGGCCATCACTTCAGCTAGAAGAGTGTCTGAGCTTCAAGCACTTATGGCTGTGGAACCCTTCATTATTTTTCTTGCTGGCAGGGTCTCCCTCGGGGCTAACACTTCCTTTATGTCTAAAGTGGTGTCCAGTGTGGCTCTCGACCAATCCATCCATTTGCCTACCTTCTTCCCTAATCCTCAAAATAAAGGGGAAAGGATCCTGCACTCCCTGGATGTGCACAGGCAGCTCAGATTCTACTTGGACAGGACTAAGCCCGTCAGGAAATCTGACTAGTTACTACATCAGTGATGTCATGAGTTAGTTTTGCACCAGGGGCAGAGGGCAAGGCCATTTCAAAACAAACTGCAGCAGAAATGGATACAGTTTGCTATCCATTTGGAAACTGACACCCATGGGAAACCAACCCCATCAGTGGGTCAGAACACATTCCACTAGGGCAACTTCTACCTCTACAGCATTTTTCAGGGGAGTCCCTACCAGGGACATTCTGGAAGCTGCTATCTGGAGTTCTGTACACACCTTCACCAAGCATTACTGTCATCCTATCTTTTCCAAATCCAGGGCAGGTTTTGCAACAGCAGTCCTGCAAGGGCATACTAGCCAGCCCAAATTCTTGACTGCCTCCCTTTCTTCAGCTTTGGGAATCAACCCAAGTGTGATGACTGCAACAGTGAAACACGAACATAGTACAGTTGTGTACACTTACCATAAATGCAGATGTGGGTGTATTCACTGTTGTCCTGGTTTCCCTCCCTTCAGCCCCCTTGTCTCTCTCTCTCTCTCTCTCTCTCTATTACTCACCCTGTACAGGGGTATTGGTATTTACTTTTTACTGGTGGTGTTTTTCTCCTACCATAGCTTAGCTCCCTATTGTGGGGATCCTGACATTTGAGGCAAGAAAAACTGATGTAATGGCATCTGCTGCCTGTTTTTATACTCCTGACGTCCAGTCCTGGAGCAACAGACGCAGAAATACTTAGTGTCTGGTATTCGGGCAGACTGAGGGCTACCTGCAAGCGGATAACCCAAGTGTGATGACTACAACAGTGAATACACTCTAACATCTACATTTATGGTAAGTGTACACAACTGTACTTTCTAATTATCTTGGGCACTATGGCAGCTGCTTTAACATTAGTACCTCTGGCACGTCTACATATGAGAGTCCTAGAGTGGATACTCTTTGCTCAGTGGTCCGTGCAGGAGTTGCCTATGTCCCACAAGATCTTCTTTACAGACTCCTGCAAGAAAGACCTATGCTGGTGGTTTCAATCCACACAGGTAACTCTAGGCAGGCCATTCACTCTCCCTCAACCAGTAGCTTTGACCACTGACGCTTCCCAGGTAGGCTAAGAGGGGCATTATTTGGGAAAGACTGTTCAAGGAACTTAGCAGGAACACTAGTACCACTCGCACATCCATGTCCTAGACATGAGAGTGGTGCTTCTGGCGTTGCAGGCATTCCAGGACTCTTCCACCAGGTACGATTGCAATACAGTCTGACAATATGTCAGTAGTGTGGTATATCAACAAACAAGGCAGAACCAGATCTTACCCCCTGTGTTGAGAAGCTTGGAGTATGACAATGGGCAGTTTCTTCTCCACGTTTTCTGATTGCAACACATGTTCCGAGGAAATCCAATGTGATAGTGGACAAATTAAGCAGAGCATTTCTAATGCTTCTCTAGTGGACCTTGAAACAGGAAGTTGTGAACCAAATTTTTCGCAAGTGGGGACAGCCTTGCTGCGACCTTTTGCCACATCCATGAACATCAAATGCACAGCTACATTGCCCAAATCCCCCCTCCGGGGGATTCACCCAAGGATGCACTTGTTAATGAATGGCCCCCAGGACAACTTTATGCCTTTCCTTTGTTTCCACTAATCCCCAAAGTTCTACAGAAAGCCAAATCGTTGAGTTGCAGGTTAATACTCATCAGTCCATACTGGCCTCGTCAAATCTGCTTTCCTTTCCAATGGCCCCATCTCTGTGAAGAGCTGTGGATTCTGGACCTGGTAGGGAATGCTCCATCCCTCTGTTCAAACCCTCAAACTGACAGCTTGGCTGCTCCACTTACAGTCTTAGCCTGGCTTCCAGACATATCCCCTGCAGTGAGACACATTTTAGTTTCATTTCATAAGACAACTAAAAAGCTTTATGCTGGCAAATGGAAAAAGGTTTTCTTGTTGGGCTTCCAAGAGTCACATAGACCTCTCCACAGCCCCCGTAAGTACAATTTTTAGATTTCTTGGCAAAAATTTTCAGTGAAGGCACAGCAGCAGCCGCCATATTTAACTACCATATGGGAGACGTGGGATCAAAAATGTCTGTGATTGTGCAAAGCCTTCCTGAGAGGTACATTTTTACTAAGGCCTCCAGTAAGGGAACCACCACCTCCTTGGGACCTCAATTTGGTATTGACTACTCTGATTCTCCCACCATATGAACCAGCCTCCTCTTGCCAACTAAAATTTCTAACCTGGAAGACTATCTTTTTAATGGCCATTACTTCAGCTAGGAGGGTTTCAGAACTCCAAGCTCTGTTGATAAGTCCTCCCCATTTAGTTTTTCACAAAGGCAGAATGCATCTTAGAATGAATCCTTCATTCCTTCCCCAAAGTATGTTCTGAGACCAATTTGAATCAGTCCATTGGACCTACCTGTCCTGTTTCCAAACTGTGGCAGCAAGGCAGAATATAAGCTTACACCAAGTGGATGTCCACAGGCAGTTACATTTCTACTTGCATAGAACAAAGGAATTTTAGAAAATCTGACCAGTTATTCGTCTCTTTCGAAGATGACAGGAAAGGTGCACCAATATCAAAAGTTACCTTGTCAAAATGGCTTACTGACACTATTACCTATGCATAAAATTCTCAGCATAAACAACTGCCAGGAAAGATTAAAGGCCATTCAACAAGAGCTATGTCAACTTCAGCTGCCTTTCAGGCCAGATTACCATTGCACTCTATCTGTGCTGCAGCCACATGGGTCAGACCTCATACCTTTGTAACTCATTGCAAAGTAGATGTGGCCTCCCGGAACAGGGCTTCCTTTGGTTCCACTGTTCTGAAGAGTTTATTCCCTTGAGCCACCCAAGAAAGAAGGTGCTAGGGAACGCTGTCCGAACCAGCAAGAATGAAGACGAGATGGGACAACATAACATTAAGATGTTATGTACTCACCATAACATTCCATGTTTGTCCATAATCTTACCTTCATTCTTGTGTCACACCCTCCTTCCCCCTACATTCGCTCCTGGAGGATCGAGTGGAATTTTTATTGGTCAAGTATTCTCTGCTTCCCTTCTTGTCTAATGGGATATAAGCTAATAATTATTACCATTGGGATTTTGTAAATGATTTTAAAACGTGTTAGTAATTTGCAAGCCAGATCTGGGTAATCTTAGGTTCATAGGTAGGTACTAGGCTATTTGCCGAAGGGCCTGTGTATGCCTAGCCAGCAAGGTTCCCTGGATTACGCCACCCAAAAAAAGTTATTTTCCTATGCCACTGTCGAGCAGAGACCCAGAAGTGATCCCCGGGGTGTATTTTCCTATTTATATAAAATATAAAGTTCAATTCCAGTTTACTTCCACCAATGTCTTGTATTTCCAGCCGACAAAGAAAACCAAATAGATGGAAAACGCTCACAAACAAAACTTTCGGGAATGTCCCTTCACTGAAGAAGGGACATTCTCAAAAGCTTTGTTTGTTAATAAAGTGAGCGTTTTCCATCTATTTGGTTTTCTTTTTTTGTGCATTTCCTATTTCCCATCCACTCATCAAGATTTTTCTTGAAGAGTGCTAATGAAGAAATTTGCTTGACATAGATGGGTAGCCTGTTCCAGAGTATGGGAAATCTCTTCCCTAAGCATGAGTGGGATAGGATATACCCTCAAGCTAGTGGAAGTTCTCGAGCTTTAGTATTAGGCAGAGTTGGAACCGATGCTCTAATCCGAACCTAGCCAGCAAGAATGAAAGCGAGATTATGGACAACAAACATGGAATTTTATGGTGGGTACATAACTCCTTATTCAATACATAATATAAAACTATGAACTCTGTGTCTAACATTAAATTTCTTAAAAGCTTCTTGTAGATTGTTAAACACTTCAAAAAGAAAATGCTAAGTTGGGGAGAAAAATAAAGTGGAAAAAAATGAGTATGCATACTCATAAACAAAGCTTCCTTATAACAAACATGTAGGGTATAAAATTTGTTCGTTTTATATTAACTAAAAAGAGGTCCTTTTAATACCATATGCTAATGACCCTTTTTTATAGATGTAAAGCTTTCTTCTTTGATATAGGAAGTATGGGGAGATTTTCATTAGTATCTGGAGGACCAGTAATGTTTAATTTTGTTTGCTAGTGTAACTCTTTAATTTCTAATGCTAACTCCCACCACCCTCCTCTAGGATTACAAGGCACTACTTCCAAAATGCCAAACTTATCTTGTGTGTCCCTGGCATTCTAAAGTGTTTGTAAAGGGGAATTGTTGACATTTGCTTTGAAGATGGCATAAAGATGCTCATAAATTCTTTTTCTGAGCTCTGTTTTTCTGACATAAAATCCACATATGTCGCAAATAGCAATATAAATAGTCTCTAGTATTTGTTTCCCTTCTTCACTTGATCGTATATGGTGTCCCCTGTATAGCGAATGGTTGTGCTTCAAGAATGCAAGAGCACTGTTTACATTTTCCACATTTAATTGTACCTCTCCAAAAGGGATGAATCAGTGTAAACATGCTCAAACAAATATTCAAGATTCTTACCAGCCTTATAAACTTAGAGGGGTTGGTAACTAAAGTTTCCATAATGTATGGGTTTCCTTTAAAAATAACCTAATTTCTAGTGATTATGTCCTTGATTTCTTTTACCCCCAGTACCGTCAGGAATAACCATACTTCTGTTACATATCAAAACTTTAGCGCTACCATTCTTAAATGAATCTGAAGTACTATTCTTTCCTAAAAGGGGTTCATACTTTGTTTATACTTTGTTCCCCAGCCTAAGGTTACCTCTTCACTAATGCGAATCAACAAGGTTTGGGGATGACCCCTTTCACTAAACATGTCTGTTATTTTAGTCACTTCTGACTTTGAGAATTGAAAGTAGAACACATCCTAGCTGCCTGAACCATTGTTGTCCAGGGAGACTTTCGTATGAAGTTCTAAGTTTTTATTTCAAGTTATTCTGTTGCTGGCTGAAGTCTGGTGGCTGTAACTTGTTTTAAATATTCAAGTTTTCTTTCAGATAACCTTTTTTCCACTCTTTGGTAGTTCTGCTGTACCATAGCTGATGCTTGTCATTTCTTCACCAAATTTTCTACCCTTTAGATTGTTCTACCATTGCTGGTAATCTACGTTAACTTAAAAAAAAAAAAAAAAAAAAAACTGCCATTTTCCCTTTTTCTAATTAGGTCTTTGCTGTTTTTCTTCAGAAATGGGTGTAAAACCAGTGGGCTTTAAAAAGTGCACTTCCTGTGGACAGGTTCCCAGCTCTGATGTCCACAAGGAGTGTCCTCCTTTCTTGGAGCGTCACACCTCAGTACTGACTGCTGCATTTTTGCTGTTTAATTCTAGGGCACTTGGTGATGGGCGCAATAAGTTGGTGCTTAAGGTTATGCTGCTGCTGCTGTCTTTCCCTTCAGGGGGTCAACCCCACCCCGGTAAATCTACAAAATCCTCTTTAGAGACAAAAAAGTCTTGTAAAAGATCCTCATCCCTTCTCTGAAGGTTTCTATATCTATCTCTTCTTTGGAGTCTCTGCGCAAAAAAAAAAAAAAAAAAAAAAAATTGGATCTGTCTATATTGGATCCTAAGAGGAAGCACTCTGATTCTACTCCCTCGGATCTGCCGGCCTTTCTGTTCACTTGCTGCAGTATTCATAAGATGAGGGTTCTCCCACCACAAGGTGGCCCTACGTCGGCCAGTATACAAAACTTTTATTACTCAAGGTTATGTTGCATGTAGGCTGCAGTCTGATGTAGGCCATAAAAACGACGTTTACAAACACATGTAATGTCCTCGAGATTTTTCTCTTTACTACTAGGTTATGTCTTCCAAGAAGAGCAAGTGCCAGTGTGGAAGACAAGTTCCCACATAAGGGCAGTCATCTACAGTGTCTCTTGTTTAGGGCCTAGCCACGACCGTAAGTCCTGTAGGATTTACCAGTCCTTCGTACCCAAGAAGCAGGCTCTTTTCTCTTGCTGTCTATTTAGAGAACAAAAGGCTTAAGTTAAGGGTATAAAAGTTATCTCTGGGTCAGACACTGAGATGGATTAAGCACAAGTCCAAGAAACCTCGGTCTGTGGCTTTCACTGCAACTCCACTGTCAGGCGCATCTCCCGAAGTGTTTAATGAACCTGGAGGCATGTCCAGCTTCAGGCATGGATTCACAGGCCAAGCCCAGATGTTCGTGTTTCACTGTTGCAGTCATTACACTTGCGTTATTTTGCTGGCAGGCTACCCGCAGTCTGCCTGAATTCCAAAGTCTAGGTCCGGCATCGGTTGCTGTCGCCTCTTCCCTGATGTCAGTGCGCCAGGGGTATAAAAGATGCAGCCGACGCCATTTTCTTCAGTCTTTCTTGCCGCGCGGTGCCCGAAGCAAAAACAGTTCTCAAGTGCCGTTCGACAGACTCCTGAGATTTTCAAAAACGAATTTCAGACCCGATGTCTTCATTAAAGCTAAGTACGCCGTTGCGGAAACTCGTTTCTTGCTCCAGACTGATGTCAGAAAAAGTTAACAATTGTATTTCTTGTGGGAAGCAAATGCCTAATAAGGATTTTCATTTTTTAAGTATTCCTTGCCTAGGCCCTGATCACAACGTTGCTAGCTGTCGGTTTTGTGCTAGATTTAACCAACTCACTAAGAGTCTGTTCGATTTTGCTTTTCATTACTTTGGCCGAAGATTCATTTATATAATGCCATCGGAACAGCTGACGACCAGAGTTTATAAAAAGCGCAAGGAAAAAGAAAGGGACAGGCATCCGAGGTCCAAAACCGATTAGGCTTCTCGCTAAGCCAATCGCTGGTTCTCAGTGAGGCGCTTTTGCAGCCCCTGACGCCCGCTACCTCAGAGCCACAAGCCACTGACGACTCCCATGTGGAGCCAGCTAGGCCTCTGGATACTCAAGGTATTGGACACTCTGAAACTATTCCCTCAGATGGGTCCGGAGCCGCTGAGCAGGCATCGGCTTCTGAGGGTGTTTTCAGACCTACACAGTTATATGTAAAGCCTACTTCAGCTTCCAAAGCAAAGACTAAAGCAGTTCTAAAGACAAAGAAAAGTACAGCATTCTCCTGGACAGACTTCCATGCCTAAAAAAACAGATGCTCAAAATGGCCGAAGACCTAATTACCTTGATCAGGGGTTCCCATCACCCTCCTGACAAGAGGCCTAGGCAAGAGACAGAATATGAATCTTCAGATCAGGTTTCCATTTCCTCTGACTCTTCTTCTGAACAGGAATACTGTCTTCCTCCCTATGAGGATTCTGATGCTGAAGAATCTATCCCTTCAGCCTCTCCTCCTGTGGATTATTCTTTTGGGGAAACCCTGCATACCATGAGGGAGCACTTCACTGGGAGAGCCAAGACTACTCAGAATCAAAGAAAAGGCTTAGAGATTTTCTTTTACTACCTCAACACAGGCCTCTTGCTATTTCCCCTGTGTTAGACATTGTAGATGTATTTTCAGAGTCCGGCCTTTCTCCTGACTCTCTACCCCCTGCCCCGGTTAAACCAGATGGATACTACAGGGTTCCAGATTCACATAAATTTCTTTATAAAAACCCTGCTGCTGATCCAGAAACAATTTCTCAGGGTCCCAAAGGGGTCAAGGCTTCTACTGCAAAAAAACCTATCCCGTCTGATAGGGATTCAAGGGCACTAGACAGATGGGGTAAAAGGTTTACACTTCTGCTACTTTAAATTGTCAATTTCATATGCTTAAATATCAGCAATACTTAATGTCACTGCTAAAACAGAAAATGTTGACAAATTCTGATTGTGCAGAAAATAAGGAAATGCAGGATTTATTGCATGCAACTGAACTAGTAGGAAAGCATACATTGCAATGTGGTTTTGATTTTCTGGAGGCCTCTTGCAGGGCCGCAGTTACGGGTTCCGTCATTAGGAGGCATGCTTGGTTAAAGGAACAGAATCTGCCTGATCATGTTAAAGCAAAATTATTAGATGCTCCATTACAGCATGATACCTTATTTGGTGTTAAAGCAGAGGTGGTGTTGAAGAAAATTGAGAACAAAGCGAAATCTATGCAAACAGTAAAGGTACAGCCACCCAGATTTAGCAGGAACTGGCCTACTAAGAATTGGTCCTTTCCAGTGTCAGGCCACAAAGAGGTAGATACAGATGCCCCAGAGGCAGATCCCAGCCCCAGTGCTCATACAGGCCTAAACAGTGGGGCGCTTCTACCTCCAAAAGCGGAGAAGACGAATCACAGCCATACAGGAAACAGTCCCAGTGACATTCCTCTGCCAGCACTAAGCACTTGTCTGTTGGCAGCCCCCTTAGGGGGAAAACTAGCACTTTTTTTCTCAAAATTGGCACATCACCCAGGACAAATGGGTCTTGAATATAGTGTCCCAGGGCTACAGGTTCCACTTTCACACCCTGCCAAGGGCAAAAGGTATGCCAAACCTGCCACACAATCAATGGGCAGAGGCACAAAAACAAGTTTCATCCCTCATGGACATGAGGGCCATTCAGCAAGTACCACAACAAGAGCAGGGACAAGGATTTTACTAAAGACTTTTCTTGGTATCCAGAAAGGACAAAGTCTGGAGACCAATGCTGGACATGTCTATTCTAAATACATTTCTGGACGTCCCAAAATTCAAAATGTTGACTCTGCAGCAGCTTCTGCCCATGCTGGCAGGAAGGCTTGGCTTGTAACTTTGGACCTAAAAGAGGCATACCTGCATGTCCCAATCAGACAATCATGCAGAAGATACCTCATATTCATAGCTGGCTCAATGCACTACCAATTCTCTGCACTGCCCTTTGGCTTATCTACTGCGCCCAGGGTCTTCACTAAATGCCTGGCACCAGTAATTGCATTTTGCAGACAGAGGAATTCAAATATATCCTTACTTGGACGACTGCCTTATTCAAGTAGAGAACAAGGACATTCTACTAAAGCATCTGGCGTTTGTAAAAAGATTGATTTGCCTAGGGTACACAGTAAACGAAAAGAAATCAAAACTAGTACCCTCTCAAGAGATAATATTCTTGGGTGCAAGCTTGAATACAACTGCATAGATGGCTTATCTCGCGCCAGACAAACAAAGGCAACTGACTTATTACTTCAAAATGTTGGCAACAAAGACCCAGTTATCTGCAAGAAAAATTCTGCAGGCATTGAGCTTCATGGCATCCTGCATTCTGCTAATTCCATATGCCAGACTGCATATGAGGAAACTACAATGGTATCTAAAATGTGTTTGGACTCAACATTGTCACAGCCTGGAAACATTAATTACCCTCATTCTTTGCCTGCAACAGGATGTTCGATGGTGGTCACAGGCCTGTCACCACAACAAGGGACAGCCATTCACCCTACCCACAGCCAGGCAGTCAATAACAGATGCATCAGATTATGCCTGGGGGGCCCACATGGCAGGAAAATGTATTCAGGGCAAATGACCCACAAGCCAAATGCATCTTAATATCAATCAAAGAGATGCTAGCTGTTCAGAATGCCCTGACAGCTTTCAAGGATCTACTTCATCCAGAATAACTACTGATGAGGACGGACAATACTACATTCATGTGGTACATAAAAAAGCAGGGAGGCAAACTTTCCTACCCCCTCTGCAGACAAGCCATGACTTTGTGGGGCACAGCATTGACTTATCAAGTACACCTGCAAGCACAATTCCTGCCAGGAAAGAAAAATACTCTGGCAGACTAAGCAGAAACCTCACGGATCCCCACGAGTGGAAACTGGATCCACAAGTCTTCAGCATGATAACAAAGACATGGGGATGCCCAGGCATAGCTCTATTTGTCTCCCCTCACAACTGCCAACTACAGAGATTCTGCACAAGGACTTACCACAAGCAAGCATGGAAAGTGGATGCTCTATCATTCAGCTGGAAAACCCTTACAGTATATGCCTTTCCTCCTCTGGCTCTCCTCCCCAAGGTACTCCTAAAGATCAGACGAGAGAAGCCAAAAATGATTCTGATTGCCCCAGACTGGCCCCGCCAGCTCTGGTACCTCATTGCTTGTCTCAAGGCCCAGCCTGGACATTACCTCTAATTCCTCACTTACTGACCCAGCGAAACAGTCTGATCCTGCACAGCCAACTCAGGACCCTAAATCTGGCAGCATGGCGGATAATGTAGCCATTCAGAACACACCTTTCCCTAAAGAAGTGATTGGTGTTATTTTGGAGGCCAGGAGGGCCCAGTACCAGCAAATCTTATGCAGAAAAATGGAAAAGATCGTGCTTGGAAGCAGGCACAAGGAACTGACACGTTTGTACCAAATATTCCTCAGATTTTACAATACCTAACTGAGTTGCTGGACAAAGGCCTATTTTCATCAATTAAAATCCATGCCTCTGCCATTTCAGCTCATTACAGTACGGAACCACCTATTTTTTCTCATCCGTTGCTAAGGCAGTACCTCAGAGGGGCCAAAAACATAAGACTTCCAAGGAGATTACCAATATCTGCATGGGACTTCAATTATGTCTTGGAAAAACTCACACTGCCGCCTTTTGAGCCAGCCGATACAGCTGAAATAAAGTTCCTATCTTGGAATACAGCTCTGCTCCTAGCAATAACCTCTGCAAGACAAGTCTCAGAGTTGCAGGCACTCATGGCTGTGGAACCTTTTATCATTTTCCATCCAGACAGGGTTTCTCTGAGGACGAATCCAACATTTATACCTAAGGTGGTGTCCAGTGTGGCCCTTGACCAAACCATTCATTTGCCTACTTTTTATCCAATCCCATAGAATAAGGGTGAGAGACTCCTGCATTCTTTGGACATACACAGACAGCTACGCTTCTACTTGGACAGAACTAAAGCTTTCAGAAAGACTGAGCAACTCTTAGTGGCATATGCTGCAGGATCACAAGGAAAGGCCATCTCAAAGCAGACTATTTCAAAATGGATAGGTCACTGCATTCGTTTCTGCTATTCACAACATGGCAAATCCGTGCCTAAGGGCATTAGGCCACATTCAACCAGAGCAGCAGCCTTCCTCGGAGGAGTACCAACCAAAGACATTTTAGAGGTTGCAACTTGGGAGTTCAGTGCACACTTTTTTACCAAGCACTACCACTTACCTCTCTACTCTAAATCCAGAGCAGGCTTTGCCACTGCAGTTCTGCAGGGCCTTATAGCCTCTCCTAATCCTATTTAGACCCAGCCACCCAACCTCAGCTTTGGGATTCAACCCAAGTGTAATGACTGCAACAGTGAAACACGGTGAACATAGTACAGTTGTGTACCTACCATAAATGTAGAGTTAGTGTATTCACTGTTTCAGTCCAGGTTACCCACCCACCATTCTCCTTTTATTTGCTGGGACTTATCTGTACTTCTCTATCCTATACAACCTTTGTGGTGCATTTGCTTGTAGATAAAGGAAATGTTTAATGTTAAGTTGTCAAACTCGCCTTCATTCTTGCTGGATGGGTTCGGAGCCAATCCTCTGCTCCGACTCGGCACTTGCTAAGCTCAAGAGCTAATTTTACCAGCTCGAGGCAACCCTATATCCCATGATGCAAGGTGTGACTACCCCAGATCTCGTTTGCCGCTTCGCGAAGAGGTCTCCTTTTACCAGCTCAGGTAAAGTTTTTAGTATTTATTCTAGAGTTCAGTCAAAGATTTCCTTTTTTCCAGATTTCCCTTAAGTGTTAGTGTTAACATATATATATCTTTCTTGTCCTATATTCCCTTTTTTCTTACTTGTATAGGAATAGTTTCCTCCCTTCAGGCCTTAAGCCGTCCTTCCATTATATTTCTGTCAGGAAGTGTGTCTGTGTTTTTCAGTTTTCCCCTTTTTTTCAGTAGATAACTGTGTGACTGGTGTGTCTGTGTGGGTTTTGTGTTTTTTGGCATACTATGTCAAAAGAAGTGAAGGTCTCAGGCTTCAAGAAGTGTGACTCGTGCTGTCAGAAAATGTCTCTGACAGACTGTCACACTTCTTGTGTGTACTGCCTGGGGCCTTTACACCTGCAGGACTCCTGTGCTATTTGTCACTCCTTTAGCCAGAGAGTCCTGCAGGAACATGGAAATAAGTTAATTCTACGTGGCTTGTTGAAGCCAGAGGGTTCCCCGACCAAGACTGGGTCGGCAAAGGCCTCTAAGCCACCTAAAGCCCAGGCTGTGGTTCTTAAGCCTTTGGCGGTGGCTCCGACTCCTTCGGAGTCGAGATCGGCTCTGGCTGGAGCCGATCTTTCTACCTCTGAGGTAGTGGTATCGGCGCAGTCTGGCTTCGATGCACTGGCACCTATGTCAATGTTCGCTCCGGCTGGAGCCGACGTCACCTTGACCAGCGCTGGAGCCGATAAGCTGTCTGCTCCATCTGGAACCGAAGGGTCTTCGGCTCCGATGGCTCTTTCCAAGAAGAGATCTCGGTCCCCTTCCCTGGAGTAGATTCACTCTGCTCCGGGATCTCCTACTTTCGGAGCGGAGCCATCGCAGCCAATCTTCAAGGTCTTCCAGGCTGTCAGACCATGACTTGCAGAGGGTGGTAAGTAGACTGTTGAAGTCACAGGCACTGGCCCAAATGCTCCATAGCCCGTCTCAGCAGACTACCGCTATTTCTCATCCCCCTGAAATTTCTCCTCCGACTCTCCTTCAGAGTTCGGAGCCGGAGCTTCTCGGAACGGTGACCGTTGGTGCGCCGGAGCCGATACTCCCCCTGTCGGCTCCGTCGTCTTCGACTCCGATTTCCTCCATGAGACCTTCCTTGGAGGGATCCGGTCGTCTGGTGTCCCTAGTCAGCTCCGAGGGGGCGAGTGGCATCGGACCCTTGTCCGACCCTGCTCTCCCTCTTGGAGCTTCGGCATTGGTGAGCTCGGCACCGACATCTGCCTCGGAGCCTTCTCTTTCAGTGGGACCGGGGATTCCTGTCTCTTCGGAGCGGGAGTCTTCTGGTCTCCCTGGGAGGGGAGCCTTTGAGGTGATGAGGAGTGTTCTAGCCCCGGAGCGGAGTCAACATTAGCTTCTCCCTCTTCGGTGCCTGTTGATGTCTCTTGCCATTCTCTTGCTCCCGGACCCAGAGATCCATCGCCCCAGGTTTCCCCATTGGGAAGAACTTCCTCTTCCGAGGTTTCTCCTGATCTGCCGTAGAACCCCCGCATAAGAGGACGTGCAAGAGGAAGCACAAAGACTCCCCCGAGTCTACGACATCAGATACCGACTTAGATGAGTCGGAGGGTTCCCCACGGTCCCCCTCTGAGGATGTCTCTTTTTCAGACATCCTGGAATTCCTTAAGCAGTGGGTGAACTTGCCTTCCATTAACCCCTCCGAGGATGAGTCTGTATACCTGGAGGCTTTTGGATCTCGACCCTCCACCTCCTGGGTGTCTCCGCCTTTCGACCCGCTCATGCAAGTGGTGGCTCGGAAGGCGTGGGCGGCCCCGGATTCTGTGGAACCAGTCCCCAGGAGGCCTTCTAAATTCATCACGGCCCCCGCAGACAAACAGTTTCTTACCAAGGGTGTCCCTGTTGATGCCATGGTGGTGGCGGCTGCCACCAAGAAGGAACTTGCTGATCCTTCTGTACCTGTCCATCCTCCTAACAAGGACTCTAGGACCATGGATAGGTACGGTAAGCGGATGTTTTCTTCAGCGACCTTTGCTATGCGCTCGCTGAACTATCTCTGTCACTTTACCAGGCTTCAGAGAGACATTCACAAGGAACTAGGTGAGGTAGTTCAGGATCCGTCAGCTGCTGGGGCTCAAGAAAAGATTGCCTCACAGCTAGGAATCCTAAATTCTATAACTAACTCCTCCATGCGGCTCATTTCTTATGCAGCCGATGGGGCGAGTAGAGCCGCAGGCACAGGAGTGGCACTTAGGCGTCAGGCCTGGATGCGACTTTGTAATTTCGCAGATCCCTTTAAGGCGTCCTTCACTAATACTCCCTTCGATGGTTCGGCTTTGTTCGGGCCTCAGGTGAAGGACACATTGACCGGGTGTGAACAAGACGGCAAGACTCTTTCTGCCGTAGGAGTCCATTTCTCCACCCCTTCAAGACCCTATCCAAAAGGTCAGAAGGGGGGAAAATGTGGTTTCGTAAATCTCAGGGAGTCACGCCGGATACACGTGGTCAGTTTACCCCCAGAGGCAGAGGGGGTAATAACAATAGACGCCGCCCTAGTGGCAGAGGGGGTCCGCAGAATCAGGGTAGCAGGGAGCCTCTCTCTGATAAACCCTTCCAGCATCCCTGAGGTGTTGCCCGACTGTCCACCCTTGGAGGCAGTCGGGGGAAGATTGTCGCTGTACCCAACAGCCTGGCGTTCCCTCTCTCAAGACAAATGGGTACAGTCGATCATATCCGAGGGTTACAATATCCCTTTCGAGAGATATCCCTTTCCTCATCAATCCCTTCCAGACGTTTCACCCGGTCTAAGGGAATTGGCAAAGCTGGAGGTATCAAAGCTCCTAGCAAAAAGAGCCGTCCAACTAGTGCCAGCAGACCAAGTAGGATCCGGCATCTACTCAAGATTCTTTTTGGTCCCCAAAAGGACGGGAGATTGGAGACCAATTTTAGACCTCAGCAAACTAAACAAGTTTGTCAAGAAGGCAAGGTTCCGGATGGTCACGCTTCAGTCCATTCTACCCTTTTTGGGCAAGGACAACTGGATGTGCTCAATAGACCTTCAGGATGCGTACTATCACATAAAAATTCACAGGCGCTCCAGAAGGTTTCTCCGCTTTCGGCTGGGGACCAGTCATTTTCAATTCAGAGCCCTGCCCTTTGGCCTCTCTACAGCCCCCAGAGTGTTTACCAAATGTATGGCAGTGGTCACAGCTCATCTGAGACGTCAAGGATTCCAGGTGTTTCCGTATCTAGACGACTGGCTCCTCTCTGCCACCATCAGGCATCAACTTCTCAAGGCCAGAGACTACACTCTTCACACCTGCAACCAATTGGGGATTTCTGTAAACTTCGAAAAATCTTCTCTGTCGCCTTGCCAATCTATTACCTTTATAGGCGCAGAATTAGACACTGTCAGTATGTCAGCGAGACTCTCAAACCAAAGAATTCTGAACATCCAAAAGTACGTTCGGATCATATTACTCAGCAAGAAGATCAGGGCCAGATTTGTCCTGAAGGTACTAGGTCTTATGGCGGCGGCCATCATACTACTGCCTTTAGCCCGCTTCCACATGCGTCTTCTGCAGTGGATGTTGTTCACCCAGTGGTCATTCCAGCAGCTCCCCATGCAACACGAGATATTCGTGACGCAATCGTTCAAGAGTCATTTAACCTGGTGGATGTCTTCTCCGCAACTCCATCAGGGCCGACTGTTTGTTCCCCCAGTCCTGGTTGCCACAGTCACTTCGGATGCCTCTCTGATCGGGTGGGGGGGGGGGGGGGGGGGCATTATGAGGGCAGGATGGTCCATGGGACTTGGCAACCCATCGAATACCATCTGCACATAAATGTCCTAGAGATGAGAGCAGTGCTTTTAACGTTGCAAGCCCTCAGCGACTTTCTTCCTTTAGGGACTATTGCAGTTCAGACGGACAACATGTCCGTTGTCTGGAATATCAACAAACAGGGCGGGACCAGGTCCTATCCACTGTGTCGAGAAGCTCTCCGACTTTGGCAATGGGCAGTCTCCTCTCATCGGTTTCTGATAGCAACGCATATCCCCAGGAAATCGAACCTCTTAGCGGACAGGCTGAGCAGAGCTATTCTCATGCCACACGAGTGGTCTCTCAAACAATCGGTAGTGGACGAGATTTTTCAGAAGTGGGGCTTCCCTTGCTGCGACCTTTTTGCTACACCCCAAAACAGCAAATGCCCAGACTTCTTCACCCTCTTTCCTCTACCAGGCCATCCCCCGAGAGACTCTCTAACCCAGGATTGGCCCCGGGGACTTCTTTATGCCTTTCCTCCATTCCCGCTGATACCTCAAGTGATTCAGAAAGCTACCGTATTGAGAGCCAAGTTGATTCTCATTGCCCCTTACTGGCCTCGACAAATTTGGTTTCCGTCCCTGCATCGTCATCTCTTGGTGCAGCCTTGGCATCTGGACCCAGTTCCAGATCTTCTGACCCACCAGTCGGGTCAACTGCATCGGTCCATTCGTTCCCTCAACCTCACCGCTTGGTTGCTCCACTTCCTTCCTTAGCCAGGCTTCCTATGATCTCTAACCCCGTTAGAGATATCATAGTAGCTTCTCTAAAGTCCTGTACCAGAAGGATTTATGCTAGTAAATGGCAACGTTTTTCCTTCTGGGCAAAGTCTAGAGACCTAGATCCTTTTACTGCTCCAGTGCATTCAGTCGGGTTCTTCTTCCTCTACAGTTAAGGTTCAGTTGGCAGCAATCTCAAATTTTCATGTTGGCTTAGCGGATCAAAACATAATGTCTCACAAGCTTTGCAAAGCCTTTCTGAGAGGGATCTTTCTCCTGAAACCTCCAATCAAAGATCCCCCTCCACAATGGGATTTGAATTTAATGCTGGCATCCTTGATTCTACCCCCCTTTGAACCGGCTGCTACATGCTCATTAAAACTTCTTTCCTGGAAGACTATTTTTCTGGTTGCTGTTACTTCAGCCAGGAGGGTGTCTGAACTACAGGCTCTCTGTGTCCGTTCCCCATACTTGGTTTTCCACAAAGATAGGGTATCTTTAAGAACTAATCCATCTTTTTTGCCCAAGGTTGCTTCCCAGACTAATATCAACCAATCTATTGATTTGCCAGTCTTTTTCCCTAATTATTCTGACAAAGCTGAACAAAAAACTTCATTGTTTGGATGTCCATAGTCAACTCGGGTATTACTTGGACAGAACTAAACAATTCAGAAAATCTGATCAACTGTTTCTTTCTTATGCAGAAAACAGGAAAGGTCTTCCGGTCTCCAAAGTGACCTTATCCAGATGGCTGTCTTCTATCATTTCTTATGTTTATCTTCTTAGGGGCAAGCAACTGCCCTCAACCAAAAACACATTCTACCAGGAGCCTAGCCACTTCCACAGCATTTCAGGATAGGCTACCTATTGACACCATTTGTGCGGCAGCCACTTGGGCCACTCCTCGCACCTTTGTCTCTTACAAATTGGACTTGGCCTCCAGGGACAGGGCTAAGTTTGGTTCCACAGTTCTCAAGAGTCTGTTCCATTGAGCCACCCAGGATAGAGGTGCTAGGGACGCGGTCCCATCCAGCAAGAATGAAGGCGAGTTTGACAACTTAACATTTAGAAGTTATGTACCTACCATGTTAGTTGTCTTCTCTCGCCTTCTTTCTTGCGTCCCTCCCTCCTTCCCCCTAGCCTGGACAGACTTTGAAGTTGTACTCTTCTCTGGGTATGGTTCACTCTTTCCATGGGCTCCCAGTAGGAAGTGTCACTACTCTTAGTGGTTATTGCCCTTATTTCTTTCCACATTTAGTTTCTCTTCTTCCTTTCTGGGAAGAAGGCTACTGGCAGGGTTTTTTCATAGCTACCAAACGAGATCTGGGGTAGTCACGCCTTGCATCATGGGATATAGGGTTGCCTCGAGCTGGTAAAATTAGCTCTCGAGCTTAGCAAGTGCCGAGTTGGAGCCGAGGATCGGCTCCGAACCCATCCAGCAAGAAAGAAGGCGAGAGAAGACAACTAACATGGAACGTTATGGTAGGTACATAACTTCTAATTTTAGTGCATGCATATTGGCATAATTTTTAGCCTACCAATTTGGGGGCACCTCTGACATCTGGGGCAAGAAAAACTGAAGAAAATGGCGTCGGCTGCATCTTTTATACCCCTGGCGCACTGACGTCAGGGAAGAAGCGACAGCAACTGAAATTCAGGCTGACTGCGGGTAGCCTGCCAGCAGGATAATCCAAGTATAATGACTGCAACAGTGAATACACTCTCTAACATCTACATTTATGGTAGGTACACAACTGTACTTTCTGTGGCCGCATTGATTTGGCCATGCGCATGTCTTTGGAGGTAGAACAGAGTCCAGTCAGGATGTCGCGGGGGAACCTAGGCCTATTATTAACGGAGGGCCCTGTGGGGGGTATCACGAACTCTAGTTAGAGAAGAAATTGAGTCTGACACTTTCGAAGGCAGACCTTCATCCGGTCCTCTGACATTGCATAAAATTGTTTCTCCTGCCCTGTCTGCAGTTCCACCAGTGCATCCTTAATTTCTGGATGCCTTTTATAGTGCTTCCCAGGCTCCGGTGCCCAAGTAGCCAGACTGCTTCTGCAAGGTCCCTGAGGATTGTAAATTCCTTTGTAGGTGTCCTGCTGCAGACCCAGCAGTCATTTCAGTAGCTACAGATAAGTTATCTAGGATGCCTTTTTCTACCACCCTACTCCTATCACACAGAGTAGAACCTTTGAGAGACTGGGAAAAAATGCCTTGTACTTCAGCTACTTTGGCTTTCATGGCCATCAGTTGTCAGGCGCGTATGACAGACTACTCAGAGCTTTTGTCTTGGGCATCAGGCGTCATTTCAGATCTTCCAGATTATGAAGGAAAAGTCTTGGCCCTGTCTATCTTGGGAGCTTCCTCCCAAGTGGCAAGACACTCCATTAAATGCAGCTCTGATGCTGTGGAGGCATGTGGCAGGTAGCTGCTACTGGTTTAGTTCTCAGAAGATTTTCCTGGCTTAGGTTACAGCCCCTCCAAGATGACTTCAAATCTAAATTAATGGATGCACCATTATATAATTCAGCTATTTTTGGCCCAATAGCAGCTTCTCTCTCTCAAGTTCCTACAGGAAAAAAAACTAGAGAGCCCAAGGAGTTGAAACGCATCTTGGTTACTTTTGTGCCTAGATTTCATAGAAATTTCCTACCTAAACATGTCTTCGTCCACAGCTGCACTCAGCATTCCTCCAGTAAGACTTTCAGTGCAGGCAATAGACGAGAGAAGCCTAGGTGTTCACAGGCACCCTCACAACAGACTTTCCTTTTTCTGACACAGCAGGGAGTCTGGGACTACCTTGCCATTCTTTCCCCTCGCTTCCCCGCTTTCTCTTCACCTTTCAAACTCTCTGAGTCTGGGAAAGCATCACCCAAGACACCTGGGTTCTTTCCATAATCAAAAAAGGATACTTTGTTTTGGCATTCCACCTCCCCCATGGGCATCCCTTAACCCCCCCCCCCCCCGAGAGCAGCTACTGCAGTTCCAAAGTTCATTTGGCAACAGGGCTATATTCAAAGGATTCCTCAAACTGCAGGAGGGGAAAGGCTTTTGTTCAGGAATGTTCTTAGTACCTAGAAAGGATGGTCCCTGGCGATCAATCCTGGGTTTATCCCACCTCAACACTTAGAGGTTCCTTTCCTTCAGAATATTGACTCTCCAAACTTTATTCCCTCTTATTCTTTTACAGGGATGTATGGTATCCCTACATGTAGAAGGTGCTTAACTTCACATCCCTATTCACCCCATTTTCAGGCAATTCTTACTTTTCTGTGGGTTCCTAGCTTTTTCAATTCTCTGCCCTGCCCTTAGGTCTTTCTACTCCGTGTGTTCACAAAATGCCTGGCTCCAGTGATTACACACTGCAGGCTTTTGGGTATCCAGATGTTTCAGTACCTGGACGACCTGCTCTTAAAGGCTCCAACTCCTCACACTCTACTCCAAAATCCTGGAGACCACCATTTCCCTCCTTGGAAAACTGGGATTCACTATCCACTTCAGAAAGTCTGTCCTCACCCCTTCACAGGACCACATTTTCCTGGGTTGTTGAATCCAGACAGACCTTACAGATGGACGATGAGGTGGTGCAAGGGTAGCATTGTCGCCTCACAGCAAGAGGTTCTCCAGTTCGATTCTCTGCTGGGGGGCCTTCTGTGCAGAATATGCATGTCCTCCCTGCATTTGTGTGAGTTTCCTCTGCGTCTCCCCAGGCCTCCACTGAAAATTGGCTTTGTTCCAAGTCAGACTTTCCCAGTAAACAAATGTTAAAATAAAAAAGACAGCGTCACTCCTACCTCAGAAAGTGCAGGACCTTCAGTCCTCCTTTCACAGCCTTCTCCCCTTGACTCCCACCATGGCCAGGGAGTTCCTCATGGTGCTGGGATTCATGGCATCAACCATTCCCATGGTCCCAATGGCAAGACTCCACATGAGAAAATGCCAATGTTTCCTCTGAGCATTCTCACCCATTAGAGTACAAAGTCCCCCTCATTCCTTGTCTAAAGAGGGAACTGCTCTGGTGGATCCAACAGCCCTAAATCTAGGACTATCTTTGCCCATTCTCACCCCAGTCCTAGAACTTTACACAGATTCATCAAATATGGACTGGGCGGTGAGGGTGGCCTTGGGCAGGTTTTACAGTTCGGGAGTTTGGTCTCCCTCAGAAAACAGAACACATCAAAATCAGGGAAGTCTGATTGTTGCTGCTGACCAGGCCATCTCAAAGTGTTCACAGACAACATGACAGCCTTTTGGTATGTGAACAAGTGGTGGTGGGGGACGACTAAATCTTATCTCCTTTGCATATTGGCTCTTCTGGTATGGGAATTTCTTGCCCAATACCACATGAGTATTCAGGCAGTGTACATTCCCTCCAACCGGAACCTAGTGGCAGATTCCCTGAGCAGGTCCTTGACTCAGTCCTACTCCAATGGGGTATTCCTCAAATTTATTTGCCTCCCACTGAACAGGCAACTTCCAAAATTTTGTGCCAGAGTCCCAAGTCTTCTGGTGGGAAAGTAGATGCCCTCCTCTTTTCTTGGAAAGGGTTGTTTCTGTATGTAATCCCTCGTCTTCCTCTAATCCCAAAGGTCCTGTTCAAGATTCAACAGGACCGACCAAACTTTTTCTTGGTGACCCCCTTTTGGCCAAGACAGCACTGGTTCCTCCCTTCTACATTTAGCCAAGGGTCATAACCACGAGTTGCCTCGCAGAGTGGACCTTCTCACACAGAACAAAGTATCCCTGATGCATCCACACCTGTCGACAGTAACAGACTCTACTCTCTGAGGATATGCTCAAGGTTTTGCAGGAGGAAAACCCAATAATAAAAAATCTTGCATTTCCAAATGGAAAAGATTTTCACTCTGGTGTCTAAGATCCAAGTCCTACTGACGGTGGGAATCCCAGTGATTCTGTCTTATTTGTGTGAATTGCTGACTTTGGCTTATTCTTCTGTCCAAAGCACACATCTGCTATTTATGCTTGTCTGCCTCTGTCTCCCCCTGTAATATCTATATTTGAGGTGAACCAATTTCTTAAGGATATCTTCACATTAGGCCTCCCAGGAAACCTATTCCTCCTCCTTCTGACCTTAATTTCGTTTTAGAAAAAATTGACCCTTACACCTTTTGAAGCCTCCTGTTCGGCCTCCGTAAAGCATTGTTCTTGGAAACATTTTTTTGCTAGTGGCCTTGACGTCAGCTAGAAGGGTGTCAGAGCTGCAAGCTCTTAATGGCTTCAAACCCCCCCCCCCTTGGTTTTTCATTATGCCAAAAGTGGTTAATGAGTTATCCCTTCACCAGCCCATTCAATTATCCACCTTATTTCCTTCTTCCCAAAACCACAGTGAGAAGATACTGTACTCGTTAAATGTATGTAGATTTTAGTTGAACAAGACTAAAGCCAAGTTGTATATCAGGAAATCTGATGCGCTATTTGTGAACTTTCGTCCCTGGGCTCTGGGTTCAGGCCGTTATCAGCAGACTATTTATTCTTGGATTTCTAAGACTGTTTCCCTTTGCTACACGCTCCATGGAAAGAACCTCTCCACCTTTTGAAGGCCCATTCTACCAGAGCTGTGGCTTCCATTAAGACATTCATCAAGGGCTTGGATAACAGTGCCATCTTTGAAGCATCCACCTGGTCTTCTCTTCATACTTTTACCAGACATTACAAACTGGGTGGCATCTCCAGATCCAGACCCAGATTTGCTAAAGGCGTTTTACATGGCTTCGAGAACTCCTTTGCTCTTTCCTCCTTTCTTCCTTCTTGAGCTTTGACACTCTCCCTCAGGTTATGAATACTGCAGCAAGTGAATAGGACAGCCTAGAATAGTTGTGTAAAATGGTACCATAACCGTAAGTGGTGTTCTCTTCATTCCTGCAGTATTCTATCCCTTCCTCCTTCCCCCCGGTCTGTTTTGCTTGGATGTACTAACCATACAATTCCTTAGTCTATCATTCCTCCTGGGGCATTCTTTTCTGAGGATGATACATGCGTGCATCACTTTTATGGCCTATATCTTACATACTGTGTACCCTTGAGTAGTACAAGACTTTTGTATACTGGCCGATGTTAGATCACCTTTTGGCAGGAGATCTCTCAAGTTATGAGTACTGCAACAGTGAAGCGAAGGACCTCTATGTTCATGGTTTGATTTTTATACAACTGTTCTTTTTCCAGATTGTCGTCTCTAACCTGCTCACCCGGATTCACCATTGAACTGGTTTCTCCTTGGCTCCATTCCCCTTTCTCCAAAATCTAGGCCCCAGTCAGAGGCCAACATGGGTAGGGTGATGAGGAAATTCCTTAGAGCCCAGATTCAGATGGGGGTTAATTCTGGCTCAGTCTCCCATAGGATCTGTGAACCTCTGACCCACTTCTCATGTAGTGATTCTTTCCTTCGATTGGTCCCATGGTTTCAGAGCCTTTTGATCAGAGAACCCCGATAGTGTCGGCATCTGATTTGAAGACTACTAGGTCTTCTGCTTAGATGGACTCCCTGACTGGTTCTGCTCTGATTCCCTTGGACAGCTTGGACCCAACTCCCTCTGAGGCATGGATCCGGGCCGGGTTGACGCATGGTAGCTTTGGAGGTTTCGGCTCTGGTGTGGACAGCCACGGCTTCTCCTAGTCTGTCTGCCTTTGAGGTAGTGGAAAGGGGTTTCTCTTGACAGAGATTCAACTACTGTCATCCTTGGATCCTACATCCCTTCCTCCTTTGGGTCTGAGCTCTGATCCTCTCAGGTCTACTCCACAGGGTGAGAGAGCCACTTTACGAGCAAATCCATCCTTCTTGCCGAAGGTAGCATTTGAATCAAATATCAAACAGTTCATTTGCCTGTCTTCTTCTCTAGTTTTTCTAATTAAGAGTACAAGCTACATCTTTTAGATGTACATAGACAATTATACTTTTATCTCCACAGAGCAAAAGATTTCAGGAAGTCTGAACAGATTATCACCAGTTTCTAAAGCTACCCTGGCCAAATTGATTACTGATTTGCATTTCCTTTGTTTATACTCTGTGAGGCCTCTCCCTATCAAAGCATTCTAAAACACATTCTACTGGGTCCATAGCTACCTCTTCCACCTTTTGGTCTAGAACTTTTATTGACGACATTTGTGTAGCAGCTATCTGGTCTAATGCGAATACCTTTATTGTTCATTACAAACTAGATTTACTTTCCAGAAGCAGAGCTGCTTTTGGTTCTGCTCCGGAATATCCTTCTAGGAGGCCCACCTAAGTTTCACGTAGCTGGGGAAGTCTGTCCCAATCACTGAGGAATGAATGAAAAGGGCATAACTATATGCATCTGCTGTCAATTTTCAGTCTTCAACTCTCTATCCTCCTTTCCCCTTTTTTCCATCATCTGGAGTGACCTTGTGGGTATTGTGAAACTTTTTGTTCCTGGATTGAGCCCCATCTTTGCTTTCCCTTTTCTTGCACTGTCTTTAGGACCTGAAAGACTGCATACTTTCTGAAGTATGGCTATTTGACTGGGGCATTATGGGTAGAGGGAAAAGAGCTTGTTGAGTTGGATCCAAAAGTCTGTTGTATGCAGCTGAGTCGGATTAGAGATTGGATCTGATACCCAGTCGTTGAAGAATGAAAATGGGCAGCACAGGTGCATAGTTATGAAGTACATAACTTTAATTTGAGATGGATGGATGACACCACAGATTTAGTGTTATAGTAAGTACATAACTTCTGGTGTCCTTCTATTCTCATGTTGCAGTATTCTGATGTGGGATCCTCCGACGACCCGAACATCTGGCTTCTCTGCCAAAGCTTAAGCCTGGATGCTGTCAGCTGCATGGGACGTCACACTCAGGGCCATGAACTATGGGCCGTAAATGAGACGTCTGCACGCACAGACCTCAGAACTTCTCTGCCGCAGTTGACCGTTTGCTGATCGTTCCGCTGCAAGCTTCGGAAGATGATATAGATAAGTACCCTGTTGGAGAATTATTTTTGTTGTAGGCTTAGGTTGCGGTTGCTCTCTCAATAGTTGATGTCATCTAGGAAGGGAAAATGTAAATGTGGTTGGCAAATTCCACACACAGATTCTCACAAACTCTGCCTTTTCTGCTTAGGCCAGTCCCACGACCTTACGACCTGTAATATCTGTCAGTTGTTTGTCACTAAACCTACGCAGTCATCTGGCAGCCCTTAAATTATTTGTAGAGAACCAACGTCTTAAACGCTTGGCCCTAGGCATGGATACTGAACCAGCCATCAAGGTGGAGTCTCCAAAAAAGAAGGCCAAGGTTTCAAGGCCTACTACTGCTGCACCTCTGGAGACGGACATTCTGCCAGCTACTGGTCAAGGGGCTGAGGGATGTACAGAAAAACTGGTGACTTCACCAGGTACCATGTCGGAAGCTGCCCTAACCTCTCCAGTTGACACATCCGCGGAGGTTTCTGCAACGCCTGCCTCTGTCGATGTCGAGGGGGAACTGGGCTTGACAGGACAACAGTCTTTGGTTTCAGAACAGGGCTCCTCTGCCACAGGCCTGATGACTGACTTTAGGCCTTCGGCTTCTCAAACAATTTTTAAGTCTCCTTCTCTGAAGAGAAAACAAAAAAGCTTAGGTATTTGTCTACCCCACTGGAAGACCAGCCAGACTAGCAAACTTTCTTCCAGTCCATGGTTCAGGCCTTTATGGCCCTCAGCCCCACAGCCTCACATACTCCTGTTCTGCCTACCCCTCTGCTCTAGGCCTGGCTCTGCCAGTTCCATCCCCCTTCCTCAGACTCTGGAGGAAGACTTTCTTCTCCTTCTCTGATGAGTCACTCACTTGCACTTCTCCCTTGGAGTATTGTTCTCCGGATGAAGACTCTTTGGAAGGGCACTCCCCAGCTGAAGATAGTCTCCCCAAAGGTGATGTCTCCAAAGTGAGAGAATACTTCAAGTGGGATGCCACACAATTGACTGAGGTACAAAAAGGTACTTTGAGCTTCTCCAGGTGGGAGTCTCCCTCTCCCTCTGCTATTCCCCCTGTGATTCCAGCTTACCTGGATGCCTTTGCTTCCACTTTCAGGACCCCTGAATCCCAACCTCCAGCCCCTAAAAGGTCAGATAGGTTCTGTAAAGTCCCTGATGATCAAAAGTACCTCCTCAAACCACCCATGGCAGCAGACCCTGCTGTCATTGCAGTGGCACCAGACAAGCAGTCCAGGCAGATTCCTTCCTCTTCCCTCCTGCCATGAGACAAGACAGTAAATTGATGGACAGACTGGGAAAAAGGATCTGCACTTCCTTCATCCTGGCCTCTAGGGCCGTTTAATTACCAGACACACAGTAAAGTATGCTGTAGATCTAGTCTCCGGGCAACTACATTGCTGTTTTCCATACCTGACTCCCCTGTAAAGCCTCAGGTTGCCTCTAAGTTAGCAGCACAGGTAGCCAGGCATTCTATAAAATGCAGCTACAATGCTGCTGAAGCCTCAGCCAGATGAGCTGCTTCTGTATTACACAGGTACTCCTGGCTCAGACTTCAACCCCTCCCTGATGACGTCAAGAATAAGATCTTGGATGCTCCCATGGACAATAAGTTCTTCTTTGGCAAGCAGTCTGCGAAGTATTCAAATGTTTTCAGGAAAAAGACAAGGAACTGCAGGACATGAAGCATTTATTGGTTTCCCCAGTTCCAAAATTCTACAGGAACTACCCTGCCAAATCTAGCTTTGTTAGGAGGGAATCTGCTCCTTCCAGTTGTCAAAACACAGGTAAGGGCTAGGAAATCCTTGTCCCTAGGACTAATTCCTCCCAATGTACCACCAGGCAGTCCTTTCTAGACAGACCGAACAATGCATGACTGCCTACATCCCCTCCATCTTCTCCCCTTATCTACCCACGCCTCTCGCTGTCTCCCCCTATGGCAACACATTACCTCAGACTAATGGGTCTCATCAGTAGTAGAAAAAGGGTACTTTATGATCTGGCAGGAAAAAACGGTCAGAAAAAATTGAGCCAGCAAGACATGACCCAGTAAAAAGACTGAAATTTAATTAATAAATCCAAAGGACAGCAAAAAATTGCACAGACCGGTTTCGGCTGGTGGCACATACACAGCCTTCATGACCGTGATGAAGACACTGATGAAGGCTGTGTATGTGACACCAGCCGAAACCGGTCTGTGCAATTTTTTGCTGTCCTTTGGATTTATTAATTAAATTTCAGTCTTTTTACTGGGTCATGTCTTGCTGGCTTAATTTTTTCTGATGTGGCTTTCCCTGAGCCGTGCAGTTGCTTCCGGGCAAACTTTATTTGGTACAGGAAAAACCTGTACCAAAAGGCATACCCCTCTCTCCAAAACAATCAAATCTGCCTGACACCCCAGATCGTCCAGGATTTACTTTCACAGGGCACCATACAGAGGGTTTCAGCAAGGCAATAGGGTCAATGGTTTTACTCCAGGCTATTCTGGTCCAGGGAAAGGAGGGTCATTGGAGGCCTATGCTGGGCCTGTTCCTGTTAGACCCCTTCCTACATGTGCCTTCTTTCCGCATGCTATCCCTTCAAACCCTTCTTCCACTATTGACACCCTGTGCCTCCATGGCCACTTTGGACTTGGAGGCATACCTCCATATCCTCATCCACCCAGACTTCAGGAGATTTCTGCGCTTTGCCATCCTTACACTCTGTTTACTGCCTTGTCCTTTGTGAAGACCCTTGGTGCTGTAGAGAAACCAAAGTGTCTAGCTCCTGCAGTAGCCTACTGCCAAACAAAAGGCATACAGATTTACTCTTACCTGGATGATCTCATCCAAGCAGAAGAGGTAAGTGCTGTTCAAGCACACCTGCAATTCACAATGTCTCTCCTAAGAAGTCTTGGGTTTACACTCGATCTAGTGAACTCCTCCATCCCAAGACCAGATCTCCCACAAGACAGGGTCACATATCTGACCAGCCTCTTCCAAGACCTACTTGTAGTCTCCCACATCTCTGCCAGAGAATTGCTCCTTTTGGGCTACATGGCAGCTACTCTTCCTATGCTGCTCCTTGCCAGGTTGCATACGAGGAAGTTCCAGTGGTACTTGAAAAATGTCTGGTCACAACACCATCATCCCCTGGATTTTCAGGTGCCCTTCCTGCCCTGCCTGAAGAAAGAGTTGGGGTGGTGTAGAACCAAAGCCTCCCTCTACAGCCCACCAAGCCAGTCCAATGCATGCACACAGATGCCTATGATCAGGGATTGGGGGGGGGGGGGACTGTGAATGGTCACAAGGTACAGGCTCAGTGGGAGCCCTCCTTCCAGAAAAAATATCAGTGTGAGTGAAATGACTATACTCCTAGCTATAAAGACCTTCTTCCCACTCATGCAACCTAGTCCCCTCAAGTTTTCACAGACAGCACCACAGTGATGCGCTACATCAACAAGCAGGGGGGTCCAGATCCTACTTACTTTGCAGGCTTGAATACAGGCATGGGAGTTAGTCAGTACGATGCAGCACTGCAAGCAGTTTGCTTCTCAGAACAGAGAACTTCAGCTATTCTGCTCCAGGCTTCCCTCACCACTAACATGGAAAATAGATGTGTTTTCTCTTGGAAGGGGTTGTTCCTGTATGCTTCCCCCTTTCTCATCCAGAAGGTCCTGCTGAAAATTCAACGGGACAAACCAGAAATCTTACTGGTGACCCCCTATTGCCCAAGGCAGCATTGGTTCCCCCTTGCCACAAGTTGCCTCACAAGGTGGACCTTCTCGCGCAACAGAAGGGATCCCTCATCCATCCTCGACTGAAAACCCTCAGCTTAACCCTGTGGGTAATGAACTTCAGATCCCTTTCAGGCACCTTTACTCTGAGGACATGCTGTCCGTCCTGCAGGAGGTCAGGAAACTTACTACCAGGAAAGCCTACTTATCAGAATGGAAAAGGTTCTCCAACTGGTGTCTTCAAAGGCAACTAGACCCCTGCCAAGCGAATGTTTCTCTAGTTGGAGCCTACATGTGTGAGCTCCTAAAATCAGAACATGTGAAATTGTTCAATCTCGCTGTTTATTCTTTACTGATGGGTTCCGAGCTGATCCCTCGGCTCCGATACGGCCAATTGCAAATCTCGAGGTCTTCAAATAGCTCGAGGCCAAGTCCCTGTTCCATGATACACCTGTGAATTACCCCAGATCTAGTTTACTGCTGCAACAGGTAGGTTCTGAATTAGCTCGGCCCAGATGAGAGCAATTTTTTCATTTAAAATCCTATAAAGTTGTTTGATCGTTAGTATAGTTAGGTTTGTTTGTAAAGCTATTACAGCTTTTAGTGTGTTGTTCCCTTCCCTTTGAATATTTTTCACATATTTCTAGTTGGCCTCTTTTAGGCCTAGTTTAGTTGTTGTTATAGGTGTGGTCTGTCTAGCCTTCCAGTTTTTATGTAAGGCTTAGTTCAGTAAACCTGTGTTCATATTGATAAACTTACTGCCTTTCTTTCTTTCAGTTTGCTGTGCTGTCTGGTGACCTTTCATCACATTTTTCTTAGATGTGGTACTTTTTGTCTAGCCTCTTGTATTTATAAGGCTTAGTTTTACTGGCTAATTTACAGTGTACTCTTCTTATTTAGATAGCATTATTATTTCTCAGCAGCTATCTTTGTTGGCATAGTATGCTTGTGTGACTTCACATATTTTGTGTGTGTGTTAGCCTGTTAAGGCTTACCTGCTTTTCTTTCTATTTGGTGAAAATTGAAAATTGACCATTGTTTTTGTGTGGCAGCAGTAAATATTTCTAACTGTATTATGGCAGATCAAGACATACACCTCAAGTCTGGGTTCAGAAAGTGCCCAAAGTGTGGCCAGAAAATGTCAGTTACAGACAGTCACGTCAACTGTGTTTGTCTAGGAGCTCTGCATTTGCAAGACAGTTGTGCCATTTGTCATTCCTTCTCTAGGGTCCTGCAAGAAAGGAAGAGGAAACTAATTGATAGAGGCTTGATGAAGCCTTCCTTTCAGGAAGCTTTGAGTGACCAGTATGGTTCCAGTCGGTCTTCAAAGTCTTCCAAGACTTCGGACTCAAAAAAAAAATCGAAGAAGTCATCTACTTCGGCTCCACTGCCCTCGGAGCCGTCAGTCTTTTCCTTTCAGAGCCGGTCCCTAGTCTTGGAACTGGTCTCCGAAGCTCCAAAGTCCTATTCTCCAGTCGGTCCCACCTTCGGTAAGATCGTTTTGATCTATCAGCCTGTAGGATGTGGACTTGGATCGTGTGGTACAGAAGCTTTTGTCGGCACCTGCATTAGCCAAAATGTTATCTGCTTCGACCCAAATGGCTTCGGAGCCGAAGACCATTGCTCCGTCTATTTCTATTCCTTCTCCAAGCTGTGCTGGTCCTTCAGAGCCGGAGGAGGCAGACCTGTTAGTGGAACCATCGGAGCAGACACCTGCTCCAGTTTCTTCGGCTCCTTGTACTCTGGCGTCCTCGGTGCCAATAGAGGACTTTAGGAGCTGAAACTTTGGTCCGGGGAGGACAGTTGAACCGATTTGTCTGTTCCGACTTTCTTTCGGGGCCTTGCCTCGGATGAGCTTTGCTCCTACCTCAGGCTTGGAGCCCACTGTTCCGGTGCTGGGGGTGTCGATGGTTTCCTCTGATCCGTCTGCTCCCTCACATTAGAGCAGAGATGCTTTCGATGCAGTGAGGAGAGTCAGGTCTCCCAGGACATCCTCTACCTCTGGTCTGCCCTCCTCCTCCCCAAAAGTGCCTGTGTTTGCTTCTGCATCACAGATCCTGACCAAGCGTAGAGACCCAGAGCCTCAGGAAGCTCCAATGGATGGCCCCTGCTCTTCATAGACCTCACCAGAGGCCCCAGCTGATGAGGTTCCCAGGAAGAGATTGTGCAAGAGGAAACACCTAGACTCTATGCAGGAGTCTCTCACATCGGATACTGACTTAGATGAGTCAGAAGGGTCCCTGCGGTCCCCTTCTGAGGACATCTCATTCGCTGAGATACTTGAGATCCTTAGACAGAGGGGCGACTGGCAGTCTAAAAGCCCTACTGTGGATGTCAGTTCTTCTGAAGGCTTTCGGGTCTCAGCCCTCCACCTCTTGGGTGACTCCACTCTTCGATGAGCTGATGCAGCTGGTCTCAAGAAGGGCATGGGAGTCTCCTGATTCTGTGGAGCCTGTCCCCAGGAGGCCTAATAAATTTATTTCAGCCCCAGTTGACAAAACACTTTTAACTAAGTGTTCTGTTTGATGCCATGGTGGTGGCGGCGGCCACCAAGAAGGAAATGTCTGAAGACTTCCTCGTCTATCCATTCTCCTAATAATGACTCCAGGATTATGGATAGATATGGGAAGAGCATGTTCAGTTCGGCAACCTTTGCTCTCTGTTTGCTAAACTACTTAACCCATTTTACTAGGTTGCAAAAAGATCTCCTTAAGGAGTTGGGAGATGCTCCTCAGGGTACAGTAGTTACGGCAGCTTCCGACAAAGTTACTGCCCAGCTTTCTACCCTAAATTCTATCATTAACTCGTCCATGCGCCACATATCTTAAGCAGCTGATGGAACGAGTAGGGCAGCGGGTACAGGAATTGCTCTTAGGAGACCTTCCTGGATGCACTTGTGTTCCTTCACGGAACTTTTCAAGTCTTCCTTCGTGAACACTCCCTTTGTTGGCTAGTCTCTTTTCGGGGCTGAAGTGAAGGAAACCTTAACCAGGCGTGAACAGGATGGAAAGACCGTTTGCCGTCGGGGTCTTTTTTTCGACCCCTACCCGACCATCCCCTAAAGGTCAAAAGGGAGGAAACGTGGTTTCGAAAGCCCGAGGAGCCTTTCAGGACACGCACAGTGAACTTCCCTCTAGGGGCAGTGGAGGGGGTAATAATGGAAGACGCTGCCCTTGTGCCATAGGGGGGTCTGCAACACCAGGGTGACAAGAGATCACTTCTCTGGGACACCCTACTAGTGCTCCTGAAAGGAGGCCCGACTGTCCTGCTCTGGAGGCAGTTGGGGGTCGCTTCTCTTTGTACCCAGATGCTTGGCTCAGTATAACGAAAGACAGCTGGGTACCAAGTATCATTTCCAGAGGATACTTCATATCATTCGCCACACCCCCTCCAAGCATAAGACTAATCCCGGACGTTCCACCCAGTTACAGGGAACAAGCAACAATAGAGGTCCAAACGTTGCTAAGAAAAATTCATCCAACCAGTCCCAGCAGACCAGACAGGATCCAGAACTTGCTCAAGATTCTTTTTGGTTCCAAAGAAGACTGGGAACTGGAGACCCACATTGGACCTCAGCAGACTGAACCAGTACGTAAAGAGAAGTTTTGGATGGTCACGCTTCAGTCTATACTTCCCATCTTGGGGAAAGACAGTTGGATGTGCTCGATCTCAAGGATACGTACTACCACATAAAAATGGCCAGACCATCCAGAGATCACCTGCGCTTTTGGCTGGGAGCCAGTCACTATCGGTTTCGAGCCCTGCGCTTTGGTGTCATGGCAGTAGTCACGGCTCACCTGAGGCATCTAGGATTCCAGGTGTTTCCGTACTTAGACGATTGGCTCCTTACTGCCACCACCAGGCATCAACTCATTCAGGCCAGGGAGTCCACTCTGTCACTCTACAATCATCTGGGCATTGCAGTCAACTCGGAAAAATCTGCCTTGTCGCCATCGCAGCATATCTTTTTTATAGGGGCAGAATTGGACACCACTTCCACCACTGTAAGGCTTCCAATAGAAGGAGTCTCTCTCCTTTGTCAACATGTCAGCATCCTGATATCGAAGGACAAAGCACCAGCATCGGAAGTTCTGAAAGTATTAGGCGTGATGGCAGCAGCAATTCTAGCCATACCACTTGCTCGTATGCATATGAGAATACTTCAGTGGCTATTGTTCACATGTTCACTCAATGGTCTTACCAAGAGCTCCCCATGAATCATACTATAATCACAAATTCTTGCAAGAAGGACCTTCAGTGGTGGTTGACCTCACTTCATGTCACGATAGGGCACCCATTTGAGCTACCCCTTCCAAAGGCCACAGTGACCACGAACGCTTCCCTGATAGGGTGGGGGGTGGGGCATTTTCAGGGAAAGCCTGCCCAAGGCGCATGGTCCGATCAAGAGACACATCTGCATGTCAATGTCATAGAGATGAGAGCAGTACTTTTGGCATTGCAGTACTTTCAGGACTCTCTCCCTCTAGGTACAATTGTGATTCAGACAGACATGTCAGTGGTGTGGTCCTTGAATAAACATTGTGAACCAGGCCTTAACCCCTTTGTCGAGAGGCTGAGTTTGGCAATGGGCTGTTTCCACTCAGCACTTTCTGTTGGCAACGCACATCCTGGGGAGATTCATCATGATAGCAGACAAACTGAGCAGAGCAGTTTTGCTGCCCCATGAGTGGTCCCTCAAGAAAGAAGTGGCGGACAGGATATTCCGCAGGTGGGGCCAGCCTTGCTGCAATCTTTTTGCCAGTCACTTAAACAAGAAATGCAGAAGCTACTTTGCCCTCATTACCTCCTCCGGGAGAAGCCCCAAGGGACACACTCATGCACGATTGGCCTCCGGGTCTCTTCTATGCATTTCCACCAATTTTGTTGATACCCAAGGTTCTACAGAAAGCAAAATCTCTGGGAAGGGCTATTATTCTTATAGCCCCTTATTGGCTTTGTCAGATTTGGTTCCCCTTCCTTTGACTTTATCTTTTGGAGGATCCTTGGATCCTGGACCCAGTTCCAGAACTTCTGACACACTCGTCGGGGGGACCTTCATCCTTCTCTGCGGTCCCTGAAGCTGACAGCTTGGCTGCTCCGGTTCCCATCATAGCCAGGTTTCATAATCTTTCCAGTGAGACAAAACAGATCCCTTTGTCCTCTCACAAATCTTCTACCAGAAAGCTATGTCTTGGCAAATGGAAGAAATTTTCTATATGGGCCTCAAAAAATATTTTCCTTACCAAGCCCCTATGGCTTCCATTTTAGAATTCTTGACTGATTTTCAACAAAGGAGCTGCAGCGGCAACAGTTCGGGTACAATTGGCTGCTATTTCTAATTTTCATCTTGTTTTTGAAGGTTTGAATGTCATGTCTCACAAGTTATCCAAAGCATTTCTCAAAGGGACTTTTCATATAAGACCTCCTGTGAAATCTCCCTGATGTTCGTCGTGCATACAGCTGCAGTCATAACAGATGGGGTTATCCTGCCGTCAGGCGGGTCCTCGGTCGTCCGAATTCCAAAGTTTAGGTCCGGCGTCGGTTGTAGTCGCTTCTCAAATTTTTGTCTTGGAGGACCATCTTTCTGATGGCTATTACTTCTGCCCGCAGAGTGTCAGAGCTTCAGACTTTGTCTATCAAGCCTCCCTATTTGATATTTCACCCTTACAGTCTATCACTTAGAACATATCCCTCATTCTTGCCCAAAGTTTGCACGTAGACCAATATCAACAAAGTTATTGATTTGCCAGTACCCAAAGGTATGAGAGAAAATGGAAAAAAGATTACCAACGATGGTAAAGACAGAATACCTCGCAGTAGAAGTAGTAAAGCAAAATAGAAAAACCTGAAGAAATTATGAATGCTAGATGCGATGGGGTAAGAGACAATAAAATATGAACTTTTCTGACAGAAAAGTAATCTGTAAAGCTATTAAACAATTGACTGTACTTTGCTCAAGAGAAGTAGCTTGACATGACCGAATGGCAATGCGGCAAATGAAATCCGAGGTAACAGGGAGAGGGGGATTGTGGGTAAGCATTTAGCTCGAGAGTTTGAAGCGGACGCGAGCTTGGAAAATGGCTGGCTCTGTTCCGAGCTCGGAACCGATACCCATACGTAAGGAATAAACGAGGATTAACAATATCAGATTGAAAATTTCAGAAGTCGGCCGACTGGCACTTGCGAACTGCTTCTGCTTCGGGCACCGCACGGCAAGAAAAACTGATGTAATGGCATCTGCTGCAAATTTTATACCCCTGACAACCTGACGTCATGGAAGAATGGACAGCAACCAACCGACACAGGACCTAAGACTTTAATCAGGCCGACTGAGGGCAACCTGCAAGCAGATAACCCAAATGTAAGGACTGCAACAGTGAATACGGTCTAACATCTACATTTATGGTAAGTGTACACAACTGTACTTTTTACTGGTCACTTAATCTAGCAGTTGCTTTTGTAGTTCTGTGTAACTTGCATACCTCAGCTGTCGGTTTTTTGCAGAATTTCTAGAGTTTTCCATCATTTTTTGTCTGTGCCTCAAAGTTTTGTGGCGAACCATTAAGGACTGATGAAATAACTTGTGGCAGGACAGGTAGCTTACATCCTTCTAAGTTGGGAGTTGCTGATTGAAGGCTTTTAGTGTCTGCTATTCTAAGTGTGTATTAGTTCTGGTTTAAGCACTTGGGCTTTGGGCCAGTTTTTTTTTTCATTAAGAAGGTGTTGTCTGCACTCATGTGGGAGGAGAGGGTAGATTCTGCCCTTCTGAGGTGGGAGTTTCTGGTTAAAGGCTTATTGTGCCTGCTTATTTGAACCGTTTCATTCTGAAATTGGTAAGCCTTGATGTGATAGTGTTCAATCTCGCCGTTTGTTCTTACACATGGGGTACGGAGCCGATCCTCGGCTCCGTGCCGGCCTCTTGCAAGCTCTGCATCGAGAAGAAGCTCGAGACAATCTAATACCCACAATCCCCCTCTGCCTTTACCTCAGATCTAGTTTGCCGCTGCTGCATACGCATCGCTGGAGGCTAGCTCGAGGCTTTTTACAGATAAGATTTTATCTAGTCTGTTTAAAAATTTCAAAAACTTCTTTAATATCTAGTAAATTAAAGTTTGAGTACGGTGTGTGAGTGGATTGGAATTCTCGGTACCTTAGATTAGTTTAACTTAGTTTAACTAACGGGTATAGAGTTTTTCGGGGCCTACCACCCCTACTTGGACATTTTTCTGTTTGGTTTATTAGATTGAAACACTTTTGACTAAAAATTTGTTGTAGTTTGCTTTCTTAAGCAATTGACAATCGGACTTTCTATTACCGGATTTGACAGTGTGCTGGATTTGACTATTACTGGACTGGACTCTCTTTTTCTTGTCATTATGTCTGAGAAAATAAAATCTGGCTTCAAACGTTGTCAGTGTGGCCAAAAGATGTCGGTCACAGACAACCACAGTTCCTGTGTCTACTGTCTTGGCCCTCTCCACTTACAAGAGGACTGCTCTATTTGTCACTCTTTTAGTGGGAGGGTCATGACAGATAGGCGCAGGAAACTGATGGATAGAGGATTGTTGAAACCCTCTTTCCAGGAGGCTCTGGATGCTTCAGACCAGGCATCCAAGTCTTCGAAGGGGTCGAAGGCGTCGGAGCCAAAGTCATCGGCTCCGAGCTCTTCGGGTCTAGTTGGATCACCGGTTCCACAGACTTCGGGGCCGAGTGTTCAACTATTGGCAGTTTCCGAGCCTCGAGTCTTGGAACCGGTGACGGAGCTCCCTCCACCGACTCTGCTGAGGTCGGCTCCGTCTTCGATCCCTTCGACTCGTTCTTCTAGGCCCCTCTCCGACACCGATGTGGACCGTGTGGTGCAGAAATTGATGGAGAATACGGCCTTATCCAAGCTCATCTCGGTCTCCTCTCAGTTGGTGTCGAGACTTGAAGGCCTTCCACTATCTCCATCTGTTCCTCCTCCGAGACCTGTCCAGTCTTCAGAGCCAGAAGAAGCTGAACTGATGATTGTGGAGCCCTCGGTGCCAGAACCGTCTTTTTCTCGGTCGGCACCGTTCACCTCGACTCCATCCGATCCGGTACTGGAGTCTCGGAGCCGAAGATCCGTCCTTGGTTCCGGGACCGAGAGTCGGACCGATGTTTCGGTTCCGACGCTCTCTCTCGGGGCCTCTGCACGGATCGACTCGGTTCCGTCCTCGGGGTCGGTGCCTTCGGCTCCTGTTTCGGGGATTCTTCCCATTTCTTCGGAACCGGGAGATACCTCGACTCGGGACCCGGGGGCCTTCGACCTCATGAGGAAGGTGTTGTCTACTCAGACAACCACATCAGCAGGTACAGCTTCTCCTCCCCACAAAGGACCGTTATCCTCCACTGCACCCACGGCCACGTCCAAGCGTCGGGCACCAGTGTCTCAGCCACCCCTGGAGGGTGCCCCCTCTTCCTCTGAGGCTTCTTCGGATGCTCCCCACGAAGAAGTCCCTAGGAAAAGACTGTGTAAGAGGAGACACTTGGATTCTCCACAAGAATCCTTGACATCTGATACTGACTTAGATGAGTCAGAAGGGTCCCCTAAGTCACCTTCAGAGGATGTCTCTTTTTCTGACATCTTGGAGATCCTAAAACAGAGAGGTGACTGGCAAGCCCTTCCCCCTTCTGAGGATGAGTCAGTTTTGCTGAAGGCATTTGGTGCCCGTCCTTCCTCCTCCTGGGTCACTCCGCCCTTTGATGAGTTAATGGAATTAATTGCTAGAAGGGCGTGGGAGACTCCTGACACGGTGGAACCAGTCCCTAGGAAGCCAAATAAGTACATCACGGCACCACAGGACAAAGCTTACCTCACCAAAGGAGTTCCAGTAGACGCCATGGTGGTGGCAGCGGCCACGAAAAAGGAGATGTCGGAGTCTTCCTCATCTGTCCATCCGCCTAACAAAGATTCTAGGACCATGGACAGATACGGGAAGCGCATTTTCAGTTCAGCGGCTTTCTATGCTCCCTGAACTATTTGACTCATTTTACACGTTTACAGAGGGATCTAGTCAAAGAGTTGGGAGATACCCTCCAGGGTACTACAGATGCCGCTGTCTCAGAGAAAGTTACAGCGCATCTCAACACCCTTACGTCCGTTGTAAACTCGTCCATGAGGCTGATATCCTATGCAGCCGAAGGATCGAGTAGGGCAGCGGCTTCAGCGATTGCTCTTCGTAGGCAATCCTGGATGCGCTTATGTTCGTTTGCGGAAGCCTTCAAGTCTTCCTTTACTAACGCCCCATTTGACGGAGCCACACTTTTTGGCCCTAAAGTAAAGGAGACCCTTACCCGGTGTGAACAGGAGGGAAAGACTCTGTCTGCTGTCTGAGTCCATTTTTCCACCCCTTCCAGACCGTACCCCAAAGGGCAATGTGGTGGGAAAATGTGGTTTCGGAAACACCAAGGATCTTTCCCAAACACACAGGGTGATGCCCCCTCTAGAGGCAGAGGGGGGGCAGAGGTGGAAAACGCCGCCCTGGCGGCAGAGGGGGTCCGCAAAACCAAGGTGACAGGGATAATCTCCCTGGCAAACCTTTCCAGCACTCCTGTGAGGAGGCCCGACTGTCCTGCTCTGGAGGCAGTCGGGGGTCGCTTAGCTTTATACCCTCAGGCCTGGCAAAACATAACTACAGACAAGTGGGTAAAAAGCGTGGTTACCAGAGGTTACAACATACCCTTTCTATCTCAGCCCATCCCAAAGAAAAGACTCCCAGATGTACCGCCCCATCTGCGAGAGCCAGCAGCTATAGAAATTTCAAAGCTGCTAGAAAAAAGAGTCATCCAACCAGTCCCAGCGGACCAGCAAGGATTCGGGACTTACTCAAGGTTCTTTAGTTCCAAAGAAAACAGGGGACTGGAGGCCCATTCTGGACCTAAGCTACCTCAATACCTTCGTCAGGAAAGAAAAGTTCAGAATGGTCACGCTTCAATCGATCCTTCCATTCTTACAGAAGGACGACTGGATGTGCTCAATAGATCTAGAGGATGCATACTACCACATCAAGATGGCCAGGGCATCCAGAGATCATCTGCGCTTCCGGCTGGGGTCAGTCACTTTCAATTTCGAGCCCTGCCCTTTGGTCTGACCTCAGCCCCAGGGTCTTCACCAAATGTATGGCAGTGGTAGCGTCTCACTTGAGACGCCAGGGATTCCAGGTGTTTCCGTATCTGGACAACTGGCTCCTTTCTGCCACCACCCGGCATCAACTACTACAGGCCAGAGACTTTGTTCTTCAACTGTGTGTTCACCTAGGGATTTCCGTAAACTTCGGAAAATCCTTACTTCAGCCATCACAAAACATCTTGTTCATAGGAGCAGAGTTAGACACACGTCAGTTGATTCTGAGGCTTCCCCCAGAAAGGATATTATCACTTCAGACTCATATTCGTCTTCTACTCTTGTCAAGGAAATCTCCTGCAAAACTAGTACTAAAGGTGTTGGGCCTCATGTCAGCCTCCTGATTGCAATTCCCTGGGAAGGCTGCACATGAGAGTCCTACAGTGGCTGCTGTTTGCACAATGGTCGTTTCAACAACTACCTCTAACACACGAGATTCTTATAACAAAGACATGCAAAGCAGATCTAAACTGGTGGCTTCAAACGTTCAACCTTTCCCAAGGGAGACCGTTTGTGCTACCCACGCCCACAGTTAGTGACCACGGACGCTTCCCTGATAGGGTGGGGGGGCATCTTTCAGGGACAGACAGTCCAAGGCGAATGGACCAATTTGGAGTACAATCTGCACATCAATGTTCTAGAGTTGAGGGCAGTGTTTCTAGCGTTGCAACACTTTGCTCCCCTTCTTCCTCTAGGGACTATTGCAGTTCAGACGGACAACATGTCGGTAGTCTGGTACATAAACAAGCAAGGGGGAACCAAGTCCTATCAGCTATGCAGAGAGGCCATGAGAATTTGGCAGTGGGCGGAGTCCACGGGTCGCTTTCTAATAGCAACGCACATCCCGGGGTCATCCAACGTCATAGCCGACAGGCTCAGCAGAGCAATTCTGTTACCGGACGAGTGGTCCCTAAAACAGTCAGTGGCGAAAAGGATTTTTCGCACGTGGGGCCAGCCTTCCTGCGATCTGTTTGCGTCTCCAATGAACGCCAAATGCAGGAGCTATTTTGCCCTATTACCCCCTCCAGGGGAAGTCCCCAGGGACGCACTGGTTCACGATTGGCCCCCGGGACTCCTGTACGCATTTCCCCCATTTCCTCTGATATCAAAGTTTCTCCAGAAAGCCAAGAACCTACACAGGACGATAATCCTCATTGCCCCATTCTGGCCTCGTCAAATTTGGTTTCCCTTCCTGAAGATACACTGCATTCGGGGACCCTTGATTCTGGACCCAGAGCCAGACCTATTGACTCACTCGTCAGGGGTTCCCCATCCCGCGCTTCTGTCCCTCCATCTAGCAGCTTGGCTGCTCCAATTCCCAACTTAGCCAGGTCTGATCTTTTGTCACCAGCAGTCCAGGATATTTTGGTGGCTTCGCATAAAGCTTCCACTACTAAGACATATGCTAGCAAATGGAAGCGATTTGTATTCTGGGCGAATACACACCATGTGGATCCTTTTATAGCTCCTTTTGAATAAGATCTTAGAGTTCTTAACAGATTTATTCCATCAGGGTGCTTCTCCTGCTACACTAAGAGTTCAATTGGCTGCCATTTCGAATTTCCATGTGGAAGAATGTGGAGCTCCTGTTATGGCTCACAGACTTTGTAAAGCCTTTTTAAAAGGAGTTTTTCATATTAGACCACCGGTCAGATCTCCTACGTCACCTTGGAGTCTAAACTTGTTGCTATCTAAATTAATGTTGCCCCCTTTTGAACCTGCCTCTTCTTGCCCACTAAAATTTTTATCCTGGAAAACTCTCTTTCTGGTAGCCATTACTTCCGCTAGGCGAGTATCTGAACTTCAGGCTCTCTCCATCAAGCACCCGTATTTGATCTTTCACTCTGACAGAGTTTCTCTTCGAACCAATTCATCCTTCCTCCCTAAAGTGTGTTCTATTAACAATATTAATCAGTCCATTGAATTACCCACTTTCTTCAAAAACCACTCCAATAAAATGGAGTATATGTTACACAAATTAGATGTTCACAGACAACTAAGATTTTATTTGGATAGAACAAAGGATCACAGAAAAACAGATCAACTCTTTGTGGCTTTTGCTGATAGCAGGAAAGGACTTGCAGTTACCAAAAGAACTCTTTCTAAATGGTTAACGGATTGTATAATCTATGTCTACGATTCTTCAAATCAAACCCTGTTACACAAACCCAAAGGACATTCCACAAGGTCAGTGTCTACATCTTTGGCTCATGCAGCCCGCCTACCACTGACGCTATTTGTGCAGCTGCTACTTGGTCTAAACCACATACATTCATTTCTCATTATAAGGTAGACAAGGTTTCTAGGGACAGGGCAACCTTTGGTTCCACTGTGCTCAAGAACGTCCTCCGTGAGTTCCTCAGGAACAAGGAGCTAGGACGCTACCCATGTGTAAGAACAACGGCGAGATTGAACACTATCACATATAGAAGTTATGTCCTTACCATAACGTTCCATGTGGAGTGTTCATCTCGCCTTTGTTCTTACAGTCCCACCCTCCCACCCTTAGGAAGAACGTTCTTTGATGCCTGGCCAGGAGCATTCTGCTACTGTTACAATATTGTGTACATAGTTGACATATATATATTTTATATATGTCTGTCTGGCTTATATATATATAGTTATGTGTAGATTCTTTCTGTACATATGTGATGTGAGCGTGAGTGTGCTATTCTGTAGATTGGTTTGCTTGCAAACTAGATCTGAGGTAAAGGCAGAGGGGGGTTGTGGGTATTAGATTGTCTCGAGCTTCTTCTCGATGCAGAGCTTGCAAGAGGCCGGCACGGAGCCGAGGATCGGCTCCGAACCCCATGTGTAAGAACAAAGGCGAGATGAACACTCCACATGGAACGTTATGGTAAGGACATAACTTCTATTTTGCTGTAGCATAGACTAAATTCAGACCTGCTGAATCTAGATTTGTTTGTATAACTTGAGCAGTAATCCAGACAACTTTTTTTTTTTTTTGAGACGGTTCCCCTGCACCCTAGTGGCAGGAGTGTACAGTTAGAACTTGTGTGATCGTAGACTGCTGGAACGGGGCTCAGTCTTTTGTTTTTTATTGGTTAATTTGTTTAAATTAGTTTGCTCATTTGCTACTGTTACATAAAAAAAAAAAATACACTTTATGCATCGCCTCTTAGCTGGTGTTAACTATTCCCGGCGCCATAAAGTCTGCTTTTCAAATTTTCCCTTAGATCTAGCCAGTTGTTTTAGTTTTAACACTCAACTTTGATGTTCGTGTTTCACTGTTGCAGTCATTACACTTGGGTTATCCTGCTGGCAGGCTACCCTCAGTCGGCCTGAATTCCAAAGTCTAGGTTTGGCGTCTGTTGCTGTCACCTCTTCCCTGACGTCAGTGCGCCAGGGGTATAAAAGATGCAGCCAATGCCATTTTCTTCAGTCTTTCTTGCCACACGGTGCCCGAAGCAGAAGCAGTTCGCAAGTGCCGGTCGGCAGACTCCTGAGATTTTCGTGTTCGAATTTCAGATCTGAAGTCTTCATTAAAAGCTAAGTACCCCATTGGGGAAAACTTTTTTCTTGCTCCAGACCTATGTCAGAAAAAGTTAATTGTATTTCTCGTGCGAAGCAAATACCTCATAAGGAGTTTCATTCTTACTGTATTCCTTGCCTAGGCCCTGACCACGACGTTGCTTGTTGTCTGTTTGGTGCTAGATTTAACCAGCGCACTATAAAGCACCGGTACGATTTTGCATTTCACTGTTTTGGAAGAAGATTTAATTACACAATGCCGTCGGATAACCAGCTGACTACCGCAGTTCACAAGAAACGCAAAGAAAAAAGGACAGGCATCCAAGGTCTAAAACAGACGGCGAGGCTTCTTCTAAGCCAGTCGCCGGCTCTGAGGCGCTTTCGCAGCCACTGACGCCTGTTACTTTAGACCCGCAGGCCACTATAGACTTCCACGTGGAGTTGCCTAGACTGCTGGAAGCTCAAGGTATTGGACCTTTGGAAACTATTCCCTCAGATTGGTCCGGAGCCGCTGAGCAGGCATCTGCTTCTGAGGGTGTTTTCAGACCTACTCAGTTGTACATTAAAGCGACTCCAGCTACAAAGGCAAAGACTAAAGCATCTTTAAAGACAACAAAACAAGTACAACAGCCTCATGGTCAGGCCTCCATGCCCAAAAAAACAGCTGCACAAAATGGCCGAAGACTTAATTACTTTGATCAGGGGTTCACATCCCCCTCCTGATAAGAGGCCTAGGCAAGAGACAGAATATGAATCTTCAGATCAGGTTTCCATTTTTTCAGATTCCTCTTCTGATCAGGAATACTGTCTTCCTCCCTATGAGGATTCTGATGCTGAAGAATCTATCCCTTCAGCCTCTCCTCCTGAGAATTACTCTTTTAGGAAACCTTGCATACCATGAGGGAACATTTCCACTGGTAGAGCCAAGATTATTCTGAATCTAAGAAAAGGCTCAGGGACTTCCTTTTACTCCCACAACACAGGCCCCTAGCTATTCCGCCTGTGTTGGACATTGTAGATGTGTTTTCAGAGTCCAGTCTAACCCCGGACTCCTTACCTTCAGCTCCTGTTAAGCCGGACAGGTACTATAGGGTGCCTGACTCTCATAAATTCCTTTTCAAAAACCCTGCTGCTGACCCAGAAACTATTTTTCAGGGTCCCAAAAGGGTCAAGGCATCCACTGCAAAAAAAATCCTACCCTCTCCGACAGGGATTCTAGGGCATTAGACAGATGGGGAAAGAAGATTTACACCTCTGCTACCTTGGCTATAAGGGCTTTAAGTTGTCCATTTCATATGTTCAAATTTCAGCAATATATTATGTCACTGCTTAAACAGAAAATGTTGATAAATTCTGAAGGTGCAGAAAACAAAGAAATGCAGGATTTATTGCATGCAGCTGAGCAAGTTGGAAAGCATACCTTGCAATGTGGTTTTGATTCTTTGGAGGCCGCCTGCAGGGCCGCTGTCACGGGTTCTGTCATTAGGAGGCATGCTTGGTTAAAGGAACAAAATTTACCAGATCATGTTAAAGCAAAATTATTAGATGCTCCATTGCAGCATGATACTTTGTTTGGTGTTAAAGCAGAAGAGGTGTTAAAGAAAATGGAGGACAAAGCTAAATCTATGCAAATAATCAATGATTTCTTACAGGTACAGCCTCCAAGATTTAGCAGACACTGGCCTACAAAGAATTGGTCCTTTCCAGTGTCCGACAGACCACAAAGGGGCAGATACAGACGCCCGAGAGGCAGATCCCAACCCCAAGGTTCATACAGGTGTAAACAATGGGGTGCTTTTACCTCCAAAAGTGGAGAAGACAAATCACAGCTTTACAGGAAACAGCCCCAATGACTTCCCCTGCCTGCGCTGAGCACTTATCTTCTGGCAGCACCTTTAGGGGAAAACTAGCACTTTTTCTCAAAAATGGCACATAACCCAGGACAAATGGGTCTTACACATGGTGTCACAGGGCTACAAGTTTCACTTTCATACCCTGCCAAGGGCAAACGGTTGGCCAGACCTACGAAAAAAACAATGAGCAGAGGCACAAAAACAAGTCTCATCCCTCATGGACATGAGGGCCATTCAACAAGTACCAGAACAAGAGCAGGGACAAGGATTTTATTCGACTGTTCTTGGTACCCAGAAAGGACAAAGCCTGGAGACCAATACTGGACCTATCTATTCTAAACGCATATCTGGATATACCAAAATTCAAAATGTTGACCTTACAGCAGCTTCTGCCCATGCTGGGCAGGAAGGCTTGGCTTGTGACTTTAGACCCTAAAAGAGGCATACCCGCATGTCCCAATCAGACAAACATGCAGAAGATACATCAGATTCAAAGCTGGTTCAATGCACTACCAATTCTCTGCACTGCCCTTTGGCTTATCTACTGTGCCCAGGGTCTTCACAAAGTGCCTGGCACCAGTAATTGCATTCTGCAGACAAAGAGAAATGCAAATATATCCTTACTTTGACTGACTCATACAAGCAGAGAACAAGGACATTCTATTACAGCATCTGGCATTTGTAAAGATATTACTACCATGCCTAGGGTACACAGTCAACGAACAGAAATCAAAACTAGTACCCTCTTAAGAGAGATTATTTTTGGGTGCAAGCTTAAATACAACTGCCCAGATGGCTTATCTCACGCCAGACAAGCAAAGGCAACTGACTACCTATTTCAAACTGTTGGCAACAAAGGCCCAGTTATCTGCAAGAAAAATTCTGCAGGCTTTGGGCTTCATGGCATCCTGCATTCTGCTAATTCCATATTCAAGACTGCATATGAGGAAACTTCAGTGGCACCTGAAATGTGTTTGGGACAGCCATTCACCTTACCCCCAGCCTGGTAGACACTGACAATGGATGCATCAGGTTATGCCTGGGGGGGCCTGGCAGGAAGATGTATTCAAGGCGCATGGTCCGCCAACCAAATGCATCTACAGATCAATCAAAAAGAGATGCTAGCTGTTCAGAATGCCCTGACAGCCCTCAAGGACAACTACTGATAGACAGACAATACCACGGTCATGTGGTATATAAACAAGCAGGGAGGCACTCATTCTTACCCCCTCTGCAGACTAGCCATGACTTTGTGGGACACAGCATTGACTTGCCAAGTACATCTGCAGGCACAATTCCTGCCAGGAAAGATAAGTACTCTGGCAGACAAACTAAGCGGAAAACTCATGGATCCCCACGAGTGGAAATTGGATCCACAAGTCTTCAACATAACAACAAAATGGGAATACCCGGACATAGACCTATTTGCCTTTTCTCTCAACTGCCAACTAAAGAGATTCTGCACAAGGACTTATCACAGACAAGCATGGAAAGTGGATGCCCTATCGTTCATCTGGAAAAACTTAACAGTATATGCCTTTCCTCCACTGCCTCTCCTCCCCAAGGTACTCCTAAAGGTCAGACAGGAGAAGCCAAAAATGATACTGATTGCCCCAGACTGGCCCCACCAGTACTGTTATCCAATCCTAAGGAACTTGTCTCAATGCCCAGCCTGGACCTCACCTCAAATACCTACTGTCCCAACAAAACAATCAGATCCTGCACAGCCAACTCAAGACCTTAAATCTGGCAGCATGGCGGATAATGTCTTACAAAACACATCTCTCACTAAAACGATGATGTATGTCATTTTGGAGGCCAGGAGGCCTAGTACTAGAAAATCTTATGCTGGAAAATGGAAGAGATTCTGTGCTTGGAACCAGGCACAAGGAATTGACCCCGCAGTACCAAATATTCCTCAGATTTTGCAGTACTTAACTGAGATGCTGAATAAAGGCCTATCCTTTTCATAAATTAAAATTCATGTCTCTGCCATTTCGGCTCATTACAATAGAACCACCAGTCTTTTCTCATCCTTTGACTCATTCTGCAGTTAACTACTGCTGCTCCTCTAGGCGTCAAATATTGACTGTTCATATTTGCATTATTAATTCCAAAACCATGTTACTTACAAGGTACCAGGATATTTTGTCTTAAAGCATATGTGATGGCAAACACAACTGTATTGATATTTGACCTCTCTCAATAAGTATTTTCTAGAACATTAAGGTGATAACTTCATTTTTTAAAGGGTTAAGCCACGCCAACTAGGAGTTAAAGGCACACACTCAAAAGAGCTGTACCGGAGGGAATGAGTTAAGGCAATACCTCAGAGGAGCCAAAAACTTAAGGCCTCCAAGGAGATCACAAATACCTGCATGGGACCTCAGTTATGTTTTGGAAAAACTCATTCTGCCCCCTTTTGAGCCAGCTGCTACAGCTGATATAAAGTTTTTATCTTGGAAAACAGTTCTAGCTATAACCTCTGCAAGACGAGTCTCAGAGCTACAGGCACTCATGGCTGTGGAACCTTTTATCATTTGTTTATCCGGACAGGGTTTCTCTGTGGAGAAACCCAACATTTATGCCTAAGGTAGTGCCCAGTGTGGCCCTTAACCAAACTGTTCATCTGCCTACTTTTTATCCAAACCCACAGAATAAGGGGGGGGGGGATTCTTCATTCTTTGGACATACACAGACAGCTACGCTTCTACTTGAACAGAACCAAAGCTTTCAGAAAGACTGAGCAACTACTAGTGGCATATGCTGCAGGATCACAAGGAAAGGCTATCTCAAAGCAGACTATTTCAAAGTGGATAGGCCACTGCATTCATTTCTGCTATTCACAACATGGTAAGCCAGTGCCTAAGGGCATTAGGCCACATTCAACCAGAGCAGCAGCCACTTCAGCAGCCTTCCTCAGGGGAGTACCAACCAAAGACATTTTAGAGGCTGCTATCTGGAGTTCAGTGCACACCTTTACAAAGCGCTATCATTTACCACTCTACTCTAAATCCAGGGCAGACTTTGCCACTGCAGTTCTGCAGGGCCTCATAGCCGCTCCTAATGCTGTTTAGCTCCAGCCTCCCAACCATAGCTTTGGGATTCAACCCAAGTGTAATGACTGCAACAGTGAAACACTAAGAACATAATACAGTTGTGTACACTTACCATAAATGTAGATGTTGGAGTGTATTCACTGTTGCAGTCTAGGTTACCCACCCACCATCCCCCATCTCTTTTTGCTGGAACTTAGCTGCACTTCTCTAATATATACAACCTATGTGGTGTATTTGCTTGTAGATGAAGGTATAATATATTTTGGTGAATGCATGTTTTATTGGCATATTTTTAGCCTTCCCTTTTGGGGGCACCTGACATCTGGGGCAAGAAAAACTGAAGAAAATGGCATTGTCTGCATCTTTTATACCCCTGGCGCACTGACATCCAGGAAGAGGCGACAGCAACAGACACCGGACCTAGACTTTGGAATTCAGGCCGACTGAGGGTAGCCTGCCACCAGGATAACCCAAGTTTAATGACTGCAACAGTGAATACACTTTAACATCTACATTTATGGTAAGTGTACACAACTGTACTTTTCTTTGAGCTCAGCACTTTTTCAGAACTCGTAAGCACTAAAGCTACAAATTACTACAGCACTCAACTTTCCTCACTTGTCTAGAGGAAAACAGTTTTTAGTACTTAATAAATAAGCACCTATCCAGTCTAAGGGTCTGCTCCCGGTGTTTTCTCCTGTCTACCTGATGAATCTGGGCATCTTGGGGCAATACAGAAATTGCCTCGTACACAGACAACCCTCTCCTCCTACCACCCAACACTACCTGTGAGATGCACTTATATAGCCAAACTGGGAGCACAGATGTTAAATTGTCTATATCGCCTTCATTCTTGCTGGTTAGGTTCGGAGCCGATCCTCTGCTCCGACTCGGCCATCTTCAAAAGCTCGAGAGCGGTTTACAGGCTCGAGGCCAACCCATATCCCATGATGCCTGGCTCTTCTGCTGCGAGGTTGTCTTACTGACTCAGGTCGTATATTTTCATTGTTTTATCTGTATTTTTGATAAACTATTAGGGTTTTTAGTGTAGATTGTTGTAGTTGCAACCTTTCTTAGTTTATCTTTGTTGTACCTATAATTTTTTTCCTGAATCCCTCCTCTTCCCTTCAGAAAACCCGTTTTAGTTAGTTTTCCCCTCCCCCCTCCTCACTTTCTTCACATAGGTAGCCATTTCAATTAGAGGCTAATGTTTTTTTTTTTTTCTCTTCTTAAAAAAATATTTGCCTAGTTTAGTCTTAATTGTTTGTTGGTAGCATAGAATATTGTTTGTATTTATTGGATGTTTTTTGGGTGTGGTAACTTTAGTGTGTGAGAGTTATTATCTCCTATTTTTTGTGTATTGTTCTTGGTGTTCCTTCCTTTCAGGGGTGTCCAAGGATACCAAGGTGTCCGGATTCAAGAAGTGTGACTCATGCTGTCAGAAGATCTCTCTGACAGATGGTCACACTTCATGTGTCTATTGTCTGGGCACTGTGCACCTGCAGGACTCTTGTTCAGATGTTCATCGTGCATACAGCTGCAGTCATAACAGATGGGTTATCCTGCTGTCAGGCGGGTCCTCGGTCGGCCGAATTCCAAAGTCTAGGTTTAGCGTCGGTTGTCGTCGCTTCTTCCCTGACGTCAGTGTGGCAGGGGTATAAAAGAGGCAGCCAACGCCATTTTCTTCAGTCTTTCTTGCCGCGCGGTGCCCAAAGCAGAAGCAATTCGCAAGTGCCGGTCGGCCAGCTCCTGAGATTTATGAAAGTATTTCAGCCGAAGTCTTCTTGAAAGCTAAGTACCCCGTTGGGGAAACTTTTCTTGCCTCAGACCGATGTCAGACAAATTTCATGTGGGAAGCAAATACCGCATAAGGATTTCCACTCTTACTGTATACCTTGCTTAGGCCCAGACCACAACGTCTCGGCCTGCTGTTTTTGTGCTAGATTCAACAAATGCACTATTACGCGTAGGGCGGAGTTCGCCCTTCACTTTTTTTTGGCAAAAAAATTTAATTATATTATTTTGTCGGATACTCAGACTCCAGTTTTGAGCAAAAAACGCAAAGATAAGAACCGGCATACGAGGTCCGCACCACCTACTGATACCACGCTAAGGCCGACTACCGGTTCTCTGGTACTCAGCGAGGTGCCTACGCAGCCCCTGAGTACCGATGACAATGCATTACCGGTGTCTTCAGTACACGAGGTCGCAGGCTCCTCGGCCCCCATTCCTACTACAGATACCGACGTCACTCCTGGCGGGGAAACTCAGAATTTAGACAGGCCTGCCATTTCTGTAGGCATCTTCAGGCCTTCCTCCTTCTCTATTAAAGCCTTCACTAAATCTAAAACAGCCATGAAAGCCAAAAAACAGATTCCTCAGACACCCTCTCAAGGCACCATGCCTAAAAAACAGATGCTTAAAATGGCTGAGGATTTGATTACTCTTATCAGGGGTTCTCAACCCCCCTCTGACAAAAGGCCCAGATTAGAGGAAGATTACCCTTCTTCAGATCAAGCTTCTATTACCTCAGAACTTTTTGAGGGCCCAGGATTGTGCCTATTCTCCATTCGAAGACTCTGATGCAGAGGAGTCTATTCCCTCCACCCCCCCACCCCCCCGAGGACTTCTCTTTTGGGGAAACCCTGCATACATTGAGGGAACACTTTCACTGGGAAGGCCAAGATTACTCAGATTCCAATAAAAGGCTCAGGGAATTTCTTCTGCTCCCCCAACATAGGCCTCTGGCTATCCCTCCTGTTTTAGATATATTGGATGATGTTTACACAGAAGCCAGCTTTAATCCTGATTCTTTGCCTCCAGCTCCTGTTAAACCAGACAGGTATTACCGGGTTCCTGATTCTCACCAGTTCCTATATAAAAGCCATACTACTGACCCAGAAACTATTTCACAGGGTCCCAAGGGAATTAAGGCCTCCACTGCTAAAAACCCATTACCTTCAGAAAGAGATTCCAGATCTTTTAGAAAGGTCGAGGAAAAAGGTGTACACCTCGGCCACTTTAACCATGCGGGCATTAAACTGTCAGTTCCATATGTTAAAGTATCAACAGTTTTTGATATCTCAGCTGAAAAGTAAGATGACACAACCAGAACAACCGGATTTAAAAGAGTTGCAGGATTTGTTGCATGGTGCAGAGCAAGTGGGTAAACGTACCTTGCAGTGTAGTTTTGATGCTTTAGAGGCCTCATGTAGAGCTGCTGTTATGGGGTCTGTTATACGTAGGCATGCTTGGCTCAAAGAGCAAACCTTGCCAGATCATGTCAAAGCTAAATTATTAGATGCACCTCTTCAAAAAGATGTATTGTTTGGTGTTAAAGCAGAAGAGGTGCTAAAGAAAATGGAGGAAAAAGTGAAATCAATGCAAACAGTGAAAGATTTCCTGCAGGTGCAGCCTCCACGTTTCAGCAGAAACTGGCCTTCAAAAAATTGGTCCTTTCCAGCCACGGACAGACCTCAAAGGGGCAGATACAGGCGTCCAAGGGGTAGAGGACAACCTCAAGGATCTTTCAGAGCCAGACAGTGGCAAGCACCAACACCAAGAGGTGGAAAAGATAGATCACAGTCTTTTAGAAAACAGACACAATGACTTCCCCCTACACCTGCCAAGCAAAGCTTTAATGGCAGCACCTTTGGGCGGAAAACTGACATTATTCTCAAAAAATTGGCATATTGTTAAAGACAAATGGATTCTGGACATTATAGACAGAGGCTACAGGTTCCACTTTCACACCCTTCCAAAAATGAGAGGCATGCCAAACCTGCCACAAAATCAAAGGGCAGAGGCACAAAAACAAATTTCAGCTCTCATGGACATGAAAGCAATTCGAGGTACCTGCAAAAGAACAAGGTCAAGGGTTTTATTCCAGACTATTCTGGTACCAAGGAAAGACGAAGATTGGAGACCTATCTTAGACCTATCCATCCTAAACACATATCTACAGGTGCCAAAATTCAAGATGCTCGCATTACAGCAGCTTCTTCCCATGCTGGGCTTGTAACATTGGACCTCAAGGAGGCATACCTGCAAGCCCCAAGATTGCAGAAGATACCTCAGATTTCTTGCAGGTTCAACACATTACCAATTCTCTGCATTGACCTTTGGTCTAACTACTGCGCCCAGAGTTTTTACAAAATGCCTGGCATCAGTAATCGCCTTCTGCAGACTACAAGGGATACAAATCTACCCATATCTGGACGACTGCCTGATCCAAGCGGACAGCAAGGACATACTACTGCAGCACCTGGCATTTGTAATAAAGCTGTTGAACTTCCTGGGATACACAGTCAATAAAAATAAATCAAAACTAATACCCTCTCAACAAATAATTTTCCTGGGTGCCAGCTTGGATACAACCACCCAGATGGCCTACCTCATGCCAGACAAGCAAGGGCAACTGTCTCAGTACTTCAGAAAAATGGCAACTTACACCAGGCTAACTGCAAGGAAAGTCCTGCAGGCTCTGGGATTCATGGTATCTTGCATCCTACTAATCCCATGTGCAAAGCTGCATATGAGGAAACTTCAATGGTACCTAAAAAACTTATGGTCTCAACACAGCCACAACTTGGAAACAATTATACCACTCATTCCATGCCTTCAAAAGGAATTTATGTGGTGGGCTCAAGCTTGCCAAAGAAACACGGGTCTTCCTTTCTGTGTACCTCAAGCAACTCAAATCATCACAACAGATTCCTCAGACTACGCCTGGGGAGCACACATGATAGATCAGTGCATTCAGGGAAAATGGGCACGAAAGAGAAGCTGCTTCACATCAACCAAAAGGAAATGCTAGCCGTGCAAAAGGCTATTATGACCTTCAGAGACCTACTGCATCCAGGCCAGCTATTGATAAGGACACACACAACACCACAGTGATGTGGTACATAAACACGGAGGAGCTCATTCATACCCCCTGTGCAGGCAAGCCATGACCCTATGGCTTGCCTGCACAGGGGGTATGAATGAGCTCCTGTGCAGGCAAGCCATGACCCTATGGAACACAGCACTGGAATTGAAAATTCAACTACAGGCACAATTCCTGCCAGGGAAGGAAAACACACTGGCAGACAATCTAAGCAGAAATATGACAGATCCATACGAATGGAAGTTGCATCCTCAAATTTTCACAAAGATAACTCTGGCATGGGGACAGCCAGACCTAGATCTCTTTGCTACCCACAGAAATTGCCAGTTGAAAAAAATTTGTTCAAGGACCTATCATCCACAGGCCTTGAAAGTGGACGCACTTTCCTTCAATTGGGCAACATTGGCAGTCTATGCCTTCCTGCCTCTTCCTCTGCTGCCCAAAGTTCTATTAAAAGCCAACGCAGAGAGGCCTAAAATTATTCTCATTGCTCCAGACTGGCCAAGGCAACACTGGTATCCGCTCCTGAAGAGCCTGACACATTCCCCACCATGGATCCTGCCTCTAGTCCCTCTTTTGTTGTCCCAGCACAAGTACAAAACTCTTCACAGCCATCTCAAAACTCTAAATCTAGCTACATGGAGAATTCCTTGATTTCCCAACAGTTCCTACTCTCCAAGGAGGTGCAGGATGTCATCTTGGAGGCCAGAAGACCTTCTACTAGAAAGGCCTACTCCACCAAATGGAAACGATTTTGTGCCTGGAATCAAAAGAAGGGACACAATCCTTGGGTAATAAATATACCTCAAATTTTACAGTACCTAGCTGAGATGTTAAACAGTGGACTTTCCTTCTCCTCCATCAAGATCCACGCTTCAGCCATTTCTGCACAATACAACACAGATCGTCCTTTATTCTCTCATCCTCTCTTAAGGAAGTTCCTCAGAGGGGCAAAGAATATAAAACCCCCAAGGAAACTACCAGTCCCTGCTTGGGACCTCAACTTCGTACTGGAAAAGCTGACCCTTCCTCCCTTCGAGCCAGCTTCTTCATCAGAGTTACAGTACTTGTCATGAAAAACAGCCTTTCTTCTGGCTATCACCTCAGCTCGCAGGGTTTCAGAGCTACAGGCCCTCATGGCTGTGCAACCATTCATCATTTTCCATCAGGACAGAGTTTCCTTACGAACCAACCCTACCTTTATGCCAAAGGTAGTATCCAGTGTAGCTTTGAATCAGACTATCCACTTACCTACCTTTTATCCTAATCCACAAAACAAAGGGGGAAGACTACTACATTCCTTGGACATTCACAGACAACTTCATTATTATTTGGACAGGACGAAGCCATTCAGGAAATCTGAGCAACTCTGTGTCCTATGCTGCAGGTGCTCAAGGAAAGGCTATTTCCAAACAGACACTTTCAAAATGGATTGCCCACTGCATACGCTTTTGTTGCTCATTTCATGGAAAAACTGTGCCTGCATGCATCAGATCCCACTCCACTAGAGCCACAGCTACCTCTGCAGCCTTCCTCAGGGGGGTCCCTACCAAGGATATTTTGGAAGCAGCCACCTGGAGTTCAGTGCACACTTTCTCCAAGCACTATCACCTCCCACTATACTCTAAATCTAGAGTGGGCTTTGCCACAGCAGTCCTGCAGGGCATCCTAGCCCTTCCTAGTTCCACTTAGTGCCTACCACCCTTACTTAGCTTTGGGATTCTTCCCATCTGTTATGACTGCAGTTGTATGCATGATGAACATAGTACAGTTTTGTACCTACCATAAATGTAGATGTTAGAGTGCTCTTACAGCTGCAGTCCAGGTTTCCCTCCCTCTAACTCCTGTTAGGACAGGCCTTATGACAAACCCTTTTCATATAACCTTTTGGGGTATTCTTTTATGGTGTATTTGCTTGCAACTACTGTTTTTTGATTTATCAGCATTGCATTTTTGCATAACATTGTTTGCCTTCCTTCTGGGGGCACCTGACATCTGGGGCAAGAAAAACTGAAGAAAATGGCGTCAGCTGCCTCTTTTATACCCCTGCCACACTGACGTCAGGGAAGAAGTGACGACAACCGACGCCGGACCTACACTTTGGAATTCGGCCGACCGAGAACCCGCCTGACTGCAGGATAACACATCTGTTATGACTGCAGCTGTATGAGCACTCAAACATCTACATTTATGGTAGGTACAAAACTGTACTTTTGCCATGCGTTCAGCCCAAGAGTCCTGCAGGAGCGTGGAAATAATTTAAACTTATGGGGTTTACTTGAGCCTCAGCATTCACTGGCTAAGGCTCAGCCCGTGAAGTCCTCTAAGCCACCTAAATCTTCGGCTCCCAGTTCCGAGCCATCGTTGGGTGAAGCTGTTCCTTCTGCCTCGGTTCCAGCCGGAACCGATGTGCCTGCCTCCCAGTCGGTCCCGACTCGCACTTCGGAGCAGTCAGGGAGTCGAAAGAGATCTAGGTCTCCCTCCCTGGAATCGATACGCTCGGCTCCGAGGTCTCCTCTGCTCCAATCGGAGCACAGTCATCGGTCATCCCACTCTTCTTGGTCCTCAAGGCTTTCAGATCACGATGTGGAGAGAGTGGTCAGTAGGCTGTTGAAATTGCAGGCCCTAGCTAAAATGTCCAGCCCCCCCTCATCAGGTGTCTGCTCCGTCTATGTCTGCAGTTATTCCTCCTCCGACTCCCCCCTTGAGCTCGGAGCCGGAGTTCGTTGGAGTTTGAGACGTGGAACCATTGGCACAGATACCTTCTCCTTCGGTTCCGTTGTCGGCTCTGATCACTTCCTTGGTATCGTCCTTGGAGGGGTCTGGGCGCCGAGATTCCCTCGTCGGCTCCGAGGGGGAGAGGGGCATCGGACCCTTGTTAGACTTTGTTCTCCCCCTTGGAGCTTTGGCGCAGGTGAGCTCTGCTCCTACATCAGCTTCGGAGCCGTCCCCCTCTGTGCGGAGAGGGATTCCGATCTCTTCGGAACCGGAGCCTTCTCGGCATCCGAGCACAGACGCCTTCGATGTCGAGTAGTGTGCTGACCCCCCGAGTCAGCCCCATGATCATCCCCATCGGCTCCTCCCCCTATGGTGCCTGCGTCTGTCTCTGACCCTCCTCCAGACTCCAAGCATGGGGAACCAATGCTCCAGGGCACCCCCTTGGGTGTATCTTCCTCTTCCGAGGCCTCCCCTGAACATTCAGAGGAGCCACCTTGTAAGAGGAAATGCAAGAGGCGGCATGTTGACTCCCCTGAGTCTGTCACATCAGATACCAACTTAGAGGATTCAGAAGGGTCCCCGAGAGCCCCCTCTGAAGAGGTCTCCTTCTGAGACATCCTTGAGATGCTTAGGCAGAGGGGGAAATGGACTACCATAAGCCCTTCAGAGGATAACTCAGTATTCCTGGATGCATTTGGATCCTGACCTTCCACTTCCTGGGTGTCTCAGCCTTTCGCCCCACTGATGCCTGTGGTGGCTCGGAAGGCGTGGTCGGCTCCAGGCACAGTGGAACCGACTCCAGAAGAAACGCTAAATTCACAACTGCACCACAGGATAAACAGTTTTTGACCAAAGGTGTTCCTGTTGATGCCATGGTGGTAGCGGCTGCCACAAAGGAGTTGGCCGAAACTTCATCTGTCCATCCCCCTAACAAGGAGTCCAGGACGATGGACAGATATGGGAAATGGATGTTCTTTTCAGCGACCTTTTCCATGAGGTCTCTGAATTATTTGCGCCACTTTACCCGTCTTCAAAGGGATCTCCTTAAAGGGCTTGGAGATGCCCTCCAAGATCCATCAGCTGAGGGGGCCCAGGCTAAGTCAGCCTCCCAGCTGGCAACTCTTAATTCAGTGGTGAACTCCTCCATGAGGCTTATTTCTTATGCAGCCGATGGTGCGAGTAGAGCCACGGGCACAGGCGTTGCCCTAAGGAGGCACGCTTGGATGCGGCTATGTAACTTTGCGGAACCTTTCAGAGCGTCTTTCTCCAATACCCCCTGTGATGGTTCTTCTCTTTTTGGATCACATGTGAAGGACACCCTTACCAGGTGTGAGCAGGAAGGCAAGACTCTCTCTGCCGTGGGAGTCCATTTTTCCACTCCTTTCAGACCATATCCCAAGGGTCAGAAGAGTGGAAAGATGTGGATGTCCTTCAAGGATGCATCTGCAGTCTTAACAAATGGGTTGTCCTGTCAGGCAGCCCTTCGGTTGGCCGGATTCCAAAGTCTGGGTCTGGCTTCGGCTGGTGTCGCACTTCACCCGACGTCATTGCGGCAGTTATTCGGGTATAAAGGCATCAGCCGACGCCATTTTCCTCAGTCTTTCTTGCTGCGTGGCGCCCGAAGCAGAAGCTGTTCGCAAGTGCCGGTCTGTCAGATCCAGAGATTACTTCTACCGAATACTACTTCGAAGACTTCTATAAAGCTAAGTACCCCGTTGGGGACTCTTTCTTGCCTCAGCCGATGTCAGAGAAAGTTAATAACTGTTTATCTTGTGGGAAACAAATACCTCATAAGGATTTCCACTCCTATTGCATACATTGTTTAGGCCCAGACCACGACGTAGCAGCTTGTCTAGCCTGTGCTTCTTTTAACCGACGGACGCTTAGACGTCGCTCAGACTTTGCTGAACAGATTTTTGGCTCTGATTTTGCCTACATTATGCCGTCGGATCCTCCGACTACGCAAATAACCAAAAAACGCAAAGAAAAGGACCGACACTCGCGGTCCGCGGTTTCGGCCGAAACCGCGGTTAAGCAAACCACAAGTGTCTCTGTTTCGTCCGAAACCGAGCAAGCGGTTCTTTCTTCAGCCGAAAACTTGCTTTCTACCGAGGCCTCTTCTAACCTGGTAGAAACGGCTTCTGAAATCCAACCTTCTGTTGCGATTTCACAGGATTTATCAGACACCATTCCCCTAGATATTTCTACCCCTGCACGTGGAGCTGCTAGGCCTCCTCCAGCTATGTCTATTAAGGCCTTTGCCAGGGCTAAGGCAGCCAAAGCATCAAAACCTGTGCCTGCCAAGCCCCCCTCTCACAGGCCCAGCACCAGCTCCCATATGCTTTCTTTGGCAGAGGATCTCATCTCCTTAATTCGTGGAGCCCAGCCTCATCCAGACAGGGCCTCTCTCCCTCCTCCAGAAAAAAGGCCTAGAGCAGAGCCCCCTGAGCCAGTAGCCACAGATGATTCCTCGGATGACTCAGATCATTCAGATCCTCCTGAGGCTTCTTATTCTTTTTACGAAGACTCTGATGCTGAGGAGTCCATCCCTTCAGCCTCTCCTCCTGAGGAATTTTCCTTTGGGGAAACCTTGCATGCTATGAGGGAACATTTTCAGTGGCAGGGCCAAGATTTCTCAGACTCTAGGTAAAGGCTTAGGACCTTTCTACACTTGCCACAGCATAGGCCTTTAGCTATACCTCCAGTCCTATCTGTTGTTGATGATGCATTTAATGATGTTTGCACTGCTCCTGATACTTTACCTCCGGCCCCTGCTAAGCCCAATAGGTACTACAGGGTCCCGGACACTCATCACCACTTAGTCTCTGGATCTGCAAAAGGAGCCTTATATATCTCCCAGGGCCCTAAAGCGGTAGCAGCTGCTTCTTCTAAAAACCCCCTCCCCTCTGAAAGGGATTCCAGGTCCTTAGAGAGATGGGGTAAAAAAGTTTACACCTCTGCTACTTTGTCAGCTAGAGCTTTGAACTGCCAATTTCATATGATTCAATATCAAGAGTTTATGCTTGACCAGTTGACTAAGAAACTGTCCTCAGAAGGAATCTATAGATAAAAAGTATGTTCAAGAAATGTTACATAACATACAGCAGGTTAGTAACCATTCTTTAAAATGTGGCTATGATGCACTGGAGGCTTCCTTTAGATCAGCCATGACTGGCACAGTTATCAGGAGGCATGCATGGTTGAAAGAACAGGCATTACCAGACCATGTCAAATCTAAGCTTTTGGATGCACCTATGGACAAGGTCAATTTATTTGGTGCCCCCGCACAGCAGGTTCTAAAAAAAGATGGAAGAGAAAGCAAAATCTGTGCAAACAGTGAAAGATTTCTTACAAGTTCAACCTCCAAGGTTTAGCAGGAACTGGCCCACCAAAAATTGGTCTTTTCCGGACACCTCTAAGGCACAAAGAGGCAGGAACAGGCGCTCTAGAGGCAGAAACCAATCCAGGGGTGCCTACAGGGGTCGCCTGTGGCAGGGTAACAACCAGAGAGGCATGGATACAGCCACCACCACTACAACAACTCAATCACAGTGACTTGGCGGTGGCACCGCCTACCAGGGAACAACTAGAAGCACCCTTGGGCGGAAAGCTAACATTATTTTCAAAAAACTGGCACTGCATTACAACAGAAAAATGGATTTTGCAGACTATAGACAAAGGCTACAGGTTCCATTTCCATACACTTCCAGGAAAGAGAGGAATGCCAAACCTACCACCTTCTCAAAGGGCAGAAGCTCTAAAACAAATATCTCAATAATTAAGAATGAGAGCTGTGGAAAAGGTACCATTTCTGGAGCAAGGGAAGGGATTTTACTCCAGGCTCTTCCTGGTACCAAGAAAAGAAAACAAATGGAGACCTATTCTAGACCTGTCCGCTTTAAACACATTCCTCATTGTCCCAAAATTCAAAATGCTGACCCTACAGCAGCTTCTTCCCATGCTGGGCAAGGAGTCTTGGCTGGTAACTCTAGATCTCAAGGAGGCATACCTGCACGTCCCCATAAGACCAATTTGCAGAAGATACCTCAGATTTCTTGCAGGATCAGAGCATTATCAATTCTCAGCATTGCCCTTTGGCTTATCTACTGCGCCCAGAGTGTTCACGAAATGCCTGGCATCAGTAATCGCTCATTGCAGACTTCAGGGAATTCAAATTTATCCCTACCTGGACGACTGCCTGATACAAGCGGACAACAAAAACAAACTCACAGAAGATTTACAAAGAGTCATCTACCTGCTGCAAGCCCTGGGATATACAGTCAATACAAAAAAGTCAAGGCTGATTCCATCCCAAAGAATAACCTTTCTGGGTGCAGAACTGGACACATCAAAACAAATGGCATTTCTAACTACAGAAAAGAAAGAGCAACTTCCTCTCTACTTCTTGGCATTAACAAAGCAGAGCCATCTAACTGCAAGAAAAGTGCTACAAGCTCTAGGCTTCATGGCATCCTGCATAATTCTGGTACCTCATGCCAGGCTAAATATGAGAAGGCTACAGTGGTACCTAAAGAATTTGTGGTCTCAGCACAAGCACAGCCTAGAAACCAAAATTCCAATAATCCCATGCCTGAAACAAGAGTTCTTATGGTGGGCTCAGGCCTGTCAATCAAACACAGGACTGCCCTTCTGCAAAAGTCAACCAAGACAAACCATCACGACAGATGCCTCAGACCTCGGTTGGGGGGCACACATGATGGACAAGTGCCTTCAAGGCCTATGGACTCAAGACCAGCTGCATCTGCACATAAATCTAAAAGAAATGATGGCAGTAAAATTGGCAATCCAGGCATTCAGACCTTTTCTCCAAGAAGGCCAGTTGATAAGGACAGACAACACCAAAGTTATGTGGTACATCAACAAACAGGGAGGCACACACTCATACCCTCTATGCCGGTTGGCACTGGACCTATGGAATGTGGCTCTGAGCTACAACATTCAGTTACAGGCAATTTATGTACCAGGGAAGGAAAACATTCTAGCAGACATATTAAGCAGAACTACAACAGATGCCCACGAATGGATGCTACGTCCGGACATCTTCAAAACCATCACAAGAAAATGGGGATTACCACAAATAGACTTGTTTGCATCCCCTCTCAATCACCAGTTGAAGAAATTCTGCACAAGGACTTACCACCCACTTGCTTGGAAGGTGGACTCCCTATCCTTCAGTTGGAAAAACCTGACAGCATACGCATTCCCACCACTACCTTTGATGCACAAGGTGCTTCTCAAAGTCAAAGAGGAACGTCCGAGGATCATTCTGATAGCCCCAGCCTGGCCAAGACAACATTGGTATCCACTTCTGAGGAGCATGTCCCGGGGACAAATATGGACACTGCCCCTGATCCCATTACTACTGACACAGAACAAATACAACATTCTGCATCCGAACTTAAAAACTCTGCAGCTAACTGCCTGGAACATTACATAACAGCAATTAACCCGAATTTATCCCAAAGGGTTAAAGACATAATCCTGGAGGCTCGTAGGCCTTCAACAAGAAAGAATTATGCAGCAAAATGGAAAAGATATCTCATCTGGAGTACTGCAAAGGGGCAAGATGTGACACTGGTGAACATATCCAACATCCTGGAGTACTTGGCGGAGCTCTTGCATACAGGCCTGTCCTATTCCTCCATCAAGATACATGCATCAGCTATTTCAGCAGAGTACAGCTTGGATCCTCCTGTCTTCTCGCACCCTCTGCTCAGACAGTTTCTGAGAGGAATCAAAAATGTAAAACCTCCCAGGAAACCTCCATTGCCCGCATGGGACTTGAACTTTGTGCTGGAAAACTGCTTTCCTGCTGGCAATAACTTCAGCAAGAAGGGTCTCTGAACTACAGACATTAATGGCAGTGCAACCCTTCCTAATCTTCCATCAAGACAGTGTGTCCATGAGAACAAATCCTACATTTATGCCTAAGGTGGTATCCAGAGTATCTTTAAATCAGGCTATCCACCTTCCTACATTCTTCCCCAACCCACAGAACAGGGGAGAAAGACTCTTACATACCTTGGATGTACACAGGCAATTACGCTACTACCTGGACAGGACAAAAAAACAATAGAAAAACTGACCAGCTTCTGGTAGCATATGCAGCAGGAAAGGAAGGAAAACCTATTTCTAAACAGACAATCTCCAAATGGATAGGAAATTGCATTAGATTTTGTTACTCCTACCATGGAAAGAAAACTCCAGAGAACATCAGGCCTCACTCCACAAGGGCTACAGCCACTACCACAGCTTTCTTACGAGGAGTGGCTACCAAGGACATTATAGAGGCTGCTATTTGGACCTCCGTGCATACATTTGCCAAGCATTATAACTTACCTTTATACTCTAGATCCCGTGCTGGCTTTGCCACTGCTGTTTTGCAAGGGATCCTTACTACACCATAATCTCTTCTCATTTCCACCTCCCCTAGTTTAGCTATGGTATTCTACCCATTTGTTAAGACTGCAGATGCATCCTTGAAGGACATAGTACAGTTTTGTACCTACCATAAATGTAGATGTCCGAGAGGAATGCATCTGCAGTCAGGATTACCCACCCTCCTTCCCCTCTGAGGTACTCCTAGGGTATTTGCTAATCTTCAGCTAGCTTGGGGGGGATCTATTATGGTGTATTTGTTTGTATATATGTACATACATGCTTATTTTATGTGTGTGCTCTCTACTATTTGGAAACTTTGTCATTTATCCAAATTTAGCCATCCAAGAGGGCACCTGGCATCTGGGGCAAGAAACATTGAGGAAAATGGCGTCAGCTGATGCCTTTATACCCGAATAACTGCCGCAATGACGTCGGGTGCAGTGTGACACCAGCCGAAGCCAGACCCAGACTTTGGAATCCGGCCGACCGAAGGGCTGCCTGACAGGACAACCCATTTGTTAAGACTGCAGATGCATTCCTCTCGGACATCTACATTTATGGTAGGTACAAAACTGTACTTTCTGGAAATCCCAGGGAGCCTTGCCGGACACACGTGGTGAGTTCCCATCCAGGGGCAAAGGAGGGAACAATAATAGACGCCGCCCTCGTGGCAGAGGGGGTCCGCAAAACCAGGGCAGCAGAGAATCCTTCTCTGATAAGTCCTTCCAGCATCCCTGAAGGGTTGCCCGGCTGCCCACCTCTGGACGAAGTTGGGGGAAGATTATCGCTGTACCCAAGAGCCTGGTAAGACGTAACACAAGACATATGGGTATAATCTGTTATATCCAGAGGCTACAGAATTCCCTTTGTTCGCAATCCCTTATTGTTAAACAAGTCCCTTCCAGATGTTCCACCCATTCTAAGGGATCAAGCAGTTCAAGAAGTGTCAAAACTGCTAAGAAAAGGTGCCATCCAGCAAGTCCCAGCAGACCAGCAAGGATCCGGAATTTACTCAGAGTTCTTTTTGGTACCAAAAAAGACGGGACTGGAGACCCATTCTGGATCTCGGCAGACTGAACAGGTATGTACAAAGAACGCAGTTTTGGATGGTCGTGTTACACTTCATTTTACCCTTTCTGGATCAGGACAATTGGATGTGCTCTATAGATCTTCAGGATGCGTACTACCACATCAAAATGGACAGATGCTCCAGAAGATTCCTTCGCTTCCGGCTGGGAGCCAGCCATTATCAGTTCAGAGCTCTGCCCGTTGGTCTCACCACAGCCCCCCCCCAGGGTGTTCTCCAAATGTATGGCAGTAGTTACCGCTCACCTGAGACTGCAAGGATTCCAGGTGTTTCCATATCTAGACTACTGGCTCCTCACTGCTACTACCAGGCATCACCTTCTGCGAGCCAGAGACTACACTATCGAGACTTGCTCCAGACTAGGTATCACAATAAATTTTGAAAAGTCTGCATTGTTGCCCTGTCAGTCTATCACTTTTATAGGCGCAAATTTAAATACAAAAGACATGTCAGCGAGCCTTCCACCAGACAAAGGTATTAGTGATTCGCCAACATGTGCAGGTTTTATTAGCATGGAAAAGAATTCAAGCCAGGTTCATCCTCCAAACTCTGGGTCTCATGGCAGCAGTGATCATACTTGTTCCTCTAGCTCGTTTTCACATGAGGATTCTCCAGTGGCTTCTTTTCACCCAATGGTCCTTCCAGCAGCTTCCCGTGTCTCACATGATTATGATCACAGAAGCATGCAAAAAGCACCTTGCGTGGTGGATGGTCTCCACATCAGTGCCCCAGGGCAGACCATTTGTACTCCCCCCTTCAGTTGCTACGGTGACCACGGACGCCGCCCTGATCGGGTGGGGGGGGGGCATTATCAGGGCAGAATAGTCAAAGGCACCTGGCAACCTCACGAGTACCATCTGCATATAAACGTCTTGGAGATGAGGGCCGTGCTTTTAGCGTTGCAAGCTCTTCAGGACTCTCTTCCTACCGGGACCATTGCAATTCAAACGGACAATATGTCAGTAGTGTGGTACATCAACAAGCTGGGCGGAACCAGGTCCTACCCCCGTATGTAGAGAAGCACTCAGACTGTGGCAGTGGGCGATCTCTTCCCAATGGTTTCTGATCGCAACGCACATCCCTGGGAGGTCCAACGTCATAGCAGACAGGCTGAGCAGAGCAATTCTCATGCCTCACGAGTGGTCTCTGAATCGGGTAGTTGCAGACCAAATCTTCCGCAAATGTGGCCAACCTTGCTGCGACCTTTTTGCCACCCCCTTCAACAGCAAGTGCAGCAATTTCTTCTCTCTCCTTCCACTTCCCGGGCATTCCCCCAGAGACTGTCTAGTCCACGATTGGCCTCGGGGACTTCCTTATGCATTCCCTCCCTTTCCCCTAATCCCGAAGCTAATACAGAAAGCTACCATATTGGGCTGCAAAATGATCCTCATTGCTCCTTACTGGCCTCGACAAATATGGTTCCTGTTCCTGCATCATCATCATGTTCTCGAGCAGCCTTGGACTCTGGACCTTGTTCCAGACCTTCTGATCCATCAGTCAGGCGGGCTGCACCAATCCCTGCAATCACTCCAGCTCACTGCTTGGTTGCTCTACTTCCAACTTTAGCCAGGCTTCCTGATATCTTCCCCTCTTTGCGCAAAATTATTTTATCGCACAAGTCTACGACTAGAAAAACTTGTGCTAGTAAATGGAAATGTTTTTCTTCCTGGGCAGAAGCTAAGAGTATAGACCCCTTTTCAGCCCCTGTACACCCCATTTTGGAATTTCTTGCGGAACTCTTTCATGCTGGGTCCGCTTCCGCTACAGTTGGAGTTCAGTTAGCTGCAATTTCAAATTTTCACATTGGCCTGTCGGAAAATAATATCGTGTCTCATAAGCTATGTAAAGCTTTTCTCAAAGGGACCACTCTGCTCAGGCCCCCAGTGAGAGATCCTCCACCTCCGTGGGAATCTAAATTTGATTTTAGCTTCTCTAATTTTGCCCCCCTTTGAACCTGCAGCAACTTGTTCCTTGAAATTTTTATCTTGGAAAAACCTCTTTCTGGTAGCTATTTCAGCCAGAAAAGTTTTGGGACTTCAGGCTCTTTGTATCCGTCCTCCGTACCTAGTGTTCCATAATGACAGGGTTGCTCTCAGGACTAATCCTTCCTTCCTTCCTAAGGTCTCTTCAGAGAATAACTTGATTCAGTCCATAGACCTTCCTGTGTTTTTTCCCCAACCACTCCCAACAGGGCGGAGTATAAATTGCATCAGTTAGATGTTCATCGTGTTACCCTGCTGTAGTCATCACACTTGGGTTATCCTGCCGTCAGGCGGTCCCGCAGTCCGCCCGAATTCCAAAGTCTTGGTCCGGCGTCTGTTGCTGTCGCTTCTTCCCTGACGTCAGTGTGTCAGGGGTATATAAGAGGCATCAGACACCATTTTCTTCAGTCTTTCTTGCCGTGTGGTGCCTGAAGCAGAAGCAGTTTGCAAGTGCCGGTCGGCCGACGCCTGAGATTTTCGATTTGAATTTCAGTCCGAAGTCTTCTATAAAGCTAAGTACCCTGTTGGGGAACATTTTCTTGCCTCAGTCCGATGTCAGAAAAAGTTAACAATTGCATTTCTTGTGGGAAGCAAATACCTCATAAGGACTTCCATTCCTATTGTATTCCTTGCCTAGGCCCAGACCATGACGTCACAGGTTGTCGGTTTTGAGCTAGATTTAATAAATGCACTATCAAACGCCGTTTTGACTTTGCAATGCATTATTTTGGTAGGAAATTCAGTTATATCATGCCATCAGAGCAGCCGATGACCGCATTTCTTAAAAACGGATAAGGACAGGCAGCCTAGGAATAAGCCAGACCCCGAGGCCTCAGCTGGGCCTGTCGCCGGTACTCCGGTTTTCAGTGAGGCGCCTACGCAGCCCCTGACTACCGCAGAGCTGGGACCCCAGACAGCTGCCGAATCCCACGCGGAGTCTACTAGGCCGACACAGCCATCTACCGACACCGGAGCAGATTTAGACACCGGTGCAGAGGAAACGCCTTCGGTTGCAGAAGGTGTCTTCAGACCGACTACACTCACCATTAAATCTTATGCTAAACTTTAAAACTCCTTTAAAACCTAAGAAAACTGTTCCATCAGTCAACAGATCAAGGCCCCATGCCTAAGAAACAGATGCTTAAGATGGCTGAAGATTTAATTACCCTTATCAGGGGTTCCCATCCCCCTCCTGATAAAAGACCAAGACAAGAGGAGGATTATGCATCCTCTGACCAGGTTTCTCTCTCCTCAGATTCTTCTGAAGAATAGGATTACACTTTTCCACCTTGAGGATTCTGATGCTGAAGACTCTATTCCCTCAGCATCTCCCCTTGAAGACTACTCCTTTGGGGAAACATTACATACCATGAGGCAACATTTCCACTGGGAAGGCCAGGATTACTCAGATTCTAAGAAAAGGCTCCGAGAGTTCCTTCTATTACCCCAGCACAGACTTCTTGCTATTCCTCCTGTTTTAGATGTTGTGGATGATGTCTACTTGGAGTCTAGTTTAAATCCAGACTCTCTTCCTCCTGCTCCAGCCAAACCAGACAGATGCTACAGAGTACCTGACGCGCACACATTTCTTTATAAAAGCCCTGTAGCTGACCCAGAAACCATATTCCAGGGTCCTAAGGGAGCAAAGGCTTCTATGGCTAAAAATCCTGTGCCCTCTGAAAGAGATTCCAGAGCCCTAGATAGATGGGGAAAGAAAATATACACCTCTGCAACTCTGGCTATTAGAGCATTAAATTGCCAGTTTCACACGTTGAAATATCAACAATTCCCGATGTCTCAGTTAAAACAAAAAATGAGCACACACTCAGAACAGCCTGAGTTCAAGGAAATGCAGGATCTGTTACATGCAGCTGAACAGGTGGGCAAGCATACTTTACAATGTGGATTTGATTCACTGGAAGCTTCTGTAGAGCAGCCGTTACTGGCTCAGTCATTCGTAGACATGCTTGGTTAAAAGAGCAAACCCTCCCTGACAATGTTAAAGCAAAATTATTAGATGCACCTTTACAACAGGATGTATTATTTGGTGTCAAAGCAGAAGAGGTTTTAAAGAAAATGGAGGATAAGGCTAAATCTATGCAAACGGTCAAGGATTTCTTACAGGTACAACCCCCTCACTTCAGCAGAAATTGTCCAACAAAAAATCGGTCCTTTCCAGCTACAGACAGATCACAGAGGGGCAAATACAGACGCCCAAGGGGCAGAGGTCAGTCACAGGGCCCTTACAAACCTCGCCAATGGGGATGTCCTTCATGGATGCATCTGCAGTCATAACAACTGGGTTGTCCTGTCGTCAGGCAGCCCTTCAGTCGGCCGGATTCCAAAGTCCGGCTTCGGCTGATGTCGCACTTCACCCGACGTCATCTCTGTTGGTCTTCGGGTATAAAAGCATCAGCCGACGCCATTTTCCTCAGTCTTTCTTGCCGCGTGGCGCCCGAAGCAGAAGCTGTTCGCAAGTGCCGGTCGGTCGGATCCAGAGATTACTTCTACCGAATACTACTTCGAAGACTTCTAAAGCTAAGTACCCCGTTGGGGACTCTTTCTTGCCTCAGCCGATGTCAGAAAAAGTTAATAATTGTTTAACCTGTGGGAAACAAATACCTCATAAAGATTTCCACTCTTACTGTCTGCCTTGTTTAGGCCCAGCCCACGACGTAGCAGCCTGTTCGCCTGTGCTTCTTTCAACCGACGAACGCTTAGGCGTCGGTCGGAGTTTGCAGAACAGTTTTTCGGTTCTGATTTTGCGTACATTATGCCGTCGGATCCTCCGACTACCCAATCTGCCAAAAAACGCAAAGATAAAGACCGACACTCGCGGTCCGCGGTTTCGGCCGAAACCATGGTTAAGCAAATCGAGTGTCTCGGTTTCTCGAAACCGAGAAAACTGATCAAAGTACAGCTGAACCTATCTCTACAACTGAGGCCCCTGCTACCACTCTTGAATCGGCCTCAGAAATTTTATCCACTACGGTGGTTGCCACTGACTTATCAGACACCATTCCCTTGGATGTCTCTACCCCAGCACGTGGTGCTGCTAGGCCTCCAGCAGCTATGTCCATTAAGGCCTTCGCCAGGGCTAAAGCAGCCAAGACTACTAAGACAGTGCCTGTTAAACCTCCCACAACCAGGCCCTCTTCTAGTTCTCAAATGCTTACTTTGGCAGAAGATTTAATTTCATTAATTAGAGGATCTCAAACTCACCCAGACAGGGCCTCTCAGCCCCCAGAGAAGAGACCTAGGGCAGAGCCCCCTGAGCCAGTGTCCTCTGATGATTCTGCTGACGAATCAGACATAACTGACCAGCCAGAGGCTCCTTTCTCCAATTTTGAAGATTCTGATGCTGAAGAATCCATTCCAGCTGCTTCCCCACCAGAAGAATTCTCCTTTGGGGAAACCTTACATGCCATGCGAGAGCAGTTCCAATGGCAGCAACAGGATTTTTCAGACTCCAGAAAAAGACTTAGGACCTTTCTGCACCTCCCACAGCACAGGCCCTTAGCTATACCTCCTGTTCTCTCTGTGGTGGATGATGCTTTCAATGATGTCTGCTCCGCTCCAGATTCTTTACCCCCAGCCCCTGCCAAACCTGACAGATTTTACAGGGTACCAGATACTCATCACCACCTTTACAAGGCCCCACTTGCAGACCCCGAAACTATATCTCAGGGTCCCAAGGCAGTAGCCGCGACCATAGCTAAAAACCCTATTCCTTCTGAAAGGGAAGCAAGGTCATTAGACAGATGGGGTAAAAAGGTCTACACTTCAGCTACTCTCTCAGCTAGAGCTTTAAACTGTCAGTTTCACATGATACAATACCAAGAGTTTATGCTTGATCAGTTAACTAAAAAACTAACTACTGATGAATCTCTTGATAAGAAATATGTATTAGAAATGGTAAATAACATACAACAGGTTAGCAACCATTCTTTAAAATGTGGCTATGATGCACTGGAGGCTTCATTTAGATCAGCCATGACTGGCACAGTGATAAGAAGGCATGCATGGCTAAAGGAGCAAGCTTTACCGGATCATGTTAAAGCTAAGTTGCTAGATGCTCCTATGGATAAGACAAGTTTGTTTGGTACACCTGCCCAGCAGGTTATGAAGAAAATGGAAGAAAAGGCAAAATCTGTTCAAACGGTTAAAGATTTCTTGCAGGTTCAACCCCCAAGGTTTAGCAGGAACTGGCCTGCCAAAAATTGGTCCTTTCCTGACTCCACAAAATTTCAAAGGGACAGGAATAGACGTTCCAGAGGCAGAAACCAATCCAGAGGAGGTGCCTACAGAGGACGACAGTGGCAAGGTAACAACAGAGGCACAGACACAACCACTGCCACTACATCAGCACAACCACAGTGACTTAACCCTAAATCCGCCTACCAGGGAACAAATAGCAGCTCCTCTAGGCGGAAAGTTAACCTTATTTTCAAAGAACTGGCACTACATAACAAAAGACAAGTGGATTTTACAAACCATAGATCAAGGTTTCCAGTTTCACTTCCACACTTTACCAGTCAAAAGAGGAATGCCAAATCTACCTCCAAATCAAAAAACAGAGGCACTACAACAGATAATGGAGTTAGCAAACATGAGAGCTGTGGAAAGAGTGCCAACAGCAGAGCAAGGAAAGGGGTTCTACTCCAGACTATTCCTAGTTCCAAGAAAGGAAAAAAGTTGGAGACCAATTCTCGACCTGTCCACCTTAAATACATACGTCATTGTCCCAAAATTCAAAATGCTGACCCTACAGCAACTTCTTCCCATGCTGGGCAAGGAGTCTTGGCTGGTAACTCTAGATCTCAAGGAGGCATACCTGCACGTCCCCATTCGACCAATCTGCAGAAGATACCTCAGATTTCTTGCAGGATCAGAGCACTATCAATTCTCAGCATTGCCCTTTGGCTTATCTACTGCCCAGAGTATTCACAAAATGCCTGGCATCAGTAATCGCCCATTGCAGACTACAGGAATTCAAATTTACCCATACCTGGACGACTGCCTGCTACAAGGGGACAACAAAAGCAAGCTGACAACAGATTTACAAAGGGTCATTTACTTGCTACAAGCACTGGGATACACAGTCAATTTACAAAAGTCAAGGCTGATACCATCCCAAACAAGGACATTCTTGGGCTGAATTGGACACCGAAACAAATGGCATTCCTGACTACAGAAAAACAAAAGAACTCCCTCTTTACTTCTTGGCACTAACAAAACTGAACAAGTTAACAGCAAGAACAGTACTGCAGGCCTTGGGCTTCATGGCATCATGCATAATCTTGGTCCCATTTGCCAGACTACATATGAGAAAACTACAGTGGTACCTAAAGAATTTATGGTCCCAACACAGACACAGCCTAGAAACAGAAATCCCACTAATTCCATGCTTAAAGCAGGAGTTCCTATGGTGGGCTCAGGCATGTCAGTCAAACCCAGGCCTACCCTTTCGCAGATGTCAAGCAAGCCAGACCATCACAACAGACGCTTCAGACCTAGGATGGGGGCCCACATGCTGGACAAATGCGTGCAAGGATTGTGGACACAGGATCAACTTCACCTGCACATCAACCTAAAAGAAATGCTGGCAGTAAAACTGGCAATCCAAAAGTTCAAACCATTTCTCCAAGAGGGCCAGTTGATGATAAGGACAGACAACACCACAGTCATGTGGTACATCAACAAACAGGGAGGCACTCATTCATACCCCCTATGCAGAATGACTTTGGAGCTGTGGACCCTGGCACTCAGCTACAACATCCAGTTACAGGCAATATTTGTACCGGGAAAAGAAAATACTCTAGCAGACATATTAAGCAGAACCACATCGGATGCCCACGAATGGAAGCTGCACCCGGACATCTTCAAGACCATCTCAAAGAAATGGGGAATACCTCAGATAGATCTATTCGCATCACCTCTTAATCACCAGCTCAAAAAGTTCGGCACAAGGACATTCCACCCACTAGCATGGAAAGTGGATTCGCTCTCCTTCAGCTGGAAAGGCCTAACAGCATATGCATTCCCACCTCTTCCCTTGATACACAAAGTACTACTGAAAATCAAGGAAGAACGTCCAAGGATAATCCTGATAGCTCCAAACTGGCCAAGACAACACTGGTACCCACTGCTGAGGAGCATGTCTCGGAACAATATGTGGCCAATACCACTGATGCCTTTGATGTTAACTCAGAACAACTACAGCATCATACATCCAAACCTAAAAACGTTGCAACTGACTGCATGGAACATCACATAGCAGCAGCTAATCCAGAACTTTCCCAAAGAGTTAAAGACATTATTCTTGAAGCACGCAGACCTTCAACAAGAAGGAACTATGCTGGAAAATGGAAAAGGTTTGTCATTTGGAGTACGGAAAGAGGAAAAGATGTGTCAAACATAGATATGCCTAACATTCTGGAGTATCTGGCCGAACTTCTTCATTCAGGCCTGTCCTACTCCTCCATCAAGATACATGCATCAGCTATTTCAGCAGAATACAGCTTTGATCCACCTGTTTTTTCAAACCCTTTGCTCAGGCAGTTCCTCAGAGGAATCAAGAATGTAAAACCTCCAAGGAAACCACCATTACCAGCTTGGGACTTAAATTTTGTGCTAGAAAAGTTGACACTATCACCCTTTGAACCAGCAGCAACAGCAGACCTACAACACCTGTCATGGAAAACTGCTCTCCTACTGGCAATTACTTCAGCAAGGAGGGTTTCAGAACTACAGGCCTTAATGGCAGTGCAACCCTTCCTAATCTTCCACCAAGATAGTGTCCATCAGGACTAATCCTACATTTATGCCTAAGGTGGTATCCAGAGTGTCTTTAAACCAGGCAATCCACCTACCTACCTTCTTTCCCAACCCACAAAACAGAGGGGAAAGAATACTGCATACCTTGGATGTACATAGACAGCTACGCTACTACTTGGACAGAACAAAAATAGCAGAAAGACTGACCAACTTTTGTAGCCTATGCAACAGGAAGGGAAGGAAAAGCTATTTCCAAACAGACAATCTCCAAATGGATAGGAAATTGCATACGATTCTGTTACTCCTTCCATGGAAAACCAATTCCACAGAACATAAGACCTCATTCTACAAGGGCAACAGCCACTACCACAGCCTTCTTACGAGGAGTGGCAACCAAAGACATTATTGAGGCGGCTACTTGGACCTCCATGCATACATTTGCCAAGCATTATAATTTGCCTCTATATTCCAGATCCCGAGCAGGGTTTGCCACTGCTGTACTGCAAGGGATCCTAAACACACCATAATCTACTTTTATCCTCCTCCCCTAGTTGGCTATGGTATTCTACCCAGTTGTTATGACTGCAGATGCATCCATGAAGGACATAGTACAGTTTTGTACCTACCATAAATGTAGATGTCCGAACTGGATAGCATCTGCAGTCAGGATTACCCTCCCTCCTTCCCCTCTGTGGTACTCCTAGGGTGTTTACCCTCCTAATAGCTAGCTGGTGGGGGGGAGTCTTTTATGGTGTATTTGTTTGTATATATGTACATACATGCTTATTTTTGTGTTTACCTCTATCTTTTTGGAAACATTGGCATCTATCCAAATTTTAGCCTTCAAGAGGGCTACTGGCATCTGGGGCAAGAAACACTGAGGAAAATGGCGTCGGCTGATGCTTTTATACCCGAAGACCAACAGAGATGACGTCGGGTGAAGTGCGACATCAGCCGAAGCCGGACCCGGACTTTGGAATCCGGCCGACTGAAGGGCTGCCTGACGACAGGACAACCCAGTTGTTATGACTGCAGATGCTATCCAGTTCGGACATCTACATTTATGGTAGGTACAAAACTGTACTTTCTGCTACCCAGAAAGGAGGAGAAGACAGGCCCCAAGCTAACAGAAGGCAGACACAATGACTCTGTCCTCAAACTACCAAGCAAATCTCTCCTGGCAACATCCTTGGGAGGAAAACTAGCATTTTTTTGCAGACAACTAGCACATAATCACAAAAGACAAATGGGTTCTAAACATCGCCTCTCAAGGATACAGATTCCACTTTCATGCCTTACCAAGGATCAAAGGAATGCCAAACCTTCCACCAAATCAATGGGCAGATGCACAAAAACAAATTACAGCTCTCCTGAACATGAGAGCCATTCAACAGGTACATACACAGGAGCAGGGACAAGGATTTTACTCAAGACTCTTCCTAGTTCCAAGAAAGGACAAAGCATGAAGACCCATTCTGGATCTTTCAATTCTGAACACCTATCTGCAAGTACCAAAATTCAAGATGCTAACACTACAGCAGATTCTTCCCATGCTAGGCAAGAATGCTTGGCTAGTCACTTTGGACCTCAAGGAGACATACCTGCATGTCCCTATCAGACAAAGTTGCATAAGATACCTCCGCTTCATTGCAGGTTCAACACATTATCAATTCTCTGCACTGCCCTTTGGCTTATCTACTGCGCCCAGGGTCTTCACAAAATGCCTGGCACCAGTAATTGCATACTGCAGACAAAGAGCAATTCAAATGTACGACTGTCTTATTCAAGCGAAAGCAAGGACATTCTTTTACAGCATCTGGCATTTGTCAAACACCTTCTAGGTTGCCTAGGGTACACAGTAAACGAAAATAAATCAAAACTAGTGCCCTCACAAAACATAACATTCCTGGGTGCCAGCTTGAATACAACGGCCCAGATGGCTTATCTCACGCCAGACAAACGACAACTGTCTCAATATTTCAAAATAATGGCAACAAAGACCCAACTCCCTGCAAGAAAAATTCTCTAGGCTTTGGGATTCATGGCATCTTGCATTCTACTAATACCATTTGCAAAACTGCATATCAGGAAATTACAATGGTACCTGAAAAGTGTATGAACTCAGCACAGCCACTGCTTGGAAACAATGAATCTGAAGTAGGCAGACTTCATTCGTCTGCAACCTGTGGGTATCTGATCTGACCTCGGATCCGAGCCGGCAATTCAGAAGCTTAGGCTCCGAGCTCCTAGCTCCTCCCTCTTACCCATAACCCCTTGCCAAGCCCTGACTGACCTCAGATTTCGTTTGCCGCTTTTCAAGTAGCTACGGAATTCCAGAGCTCCTGGCGTTGGTTAAGATAAGAAGTGTTTTTTTGCGTAGTTAGTTTGTGTGTGTTTTTGTGTTAGGCCTTAGGGTTGTGATGTCTGAAGCCCATAAGGCTGTTTTCTCGAAATGTACCGAGTGTGGCCATAAGCTGTCCCCAGCGGATGGCCACACTCGTCAAGAATGCTTGGGGTTGAACACCTGTCATCTGGTTGTACCATTTGTGCAGGGTTCAACCCCCGGGCTTTGAGGGAGCGGAGGTCGAAGCTGGTGCTGGCGGGTCTTTTACCTCCAGATACCGCCGCCTCTGCCCTTCCACTCAGCAACCTGTTGCTGTGGGTTCTCCCTCCGGCTGGGACTCAACCTCCTCTAAGTTGCCGGAGGAAGGAATCCTCTAGGGAGAAAGGACAGGCACAGGGAGAGGCACCACAAGCGGAGAGCCGAAACTTCCAGTTCGGCTCCTCCGCCTGCGGCCTCCCCTGTGCCTTCTAGCTTCCTCCTCCTCGGCTCCACTCCCTCGGTTCTCTCCTGGACCCGAGGAGGAGGAGGCTAGCCCTTCTAGGAGGTCTCCGGCGGCTCTCTAGGTCCGCCGGTGGCCTCCACTAGGTCAACCTTTTCAATGAGTGAAGCTGATATGGACCGGATGATGAGGAAATTCATCCAGGCCCAAATGCAAATGGGAGTGCTCCTAGCCCCCATCCGGGAGGGGCTGACCTTTTTCGCCCCTTGGCTCCTTCTCCACCCATACCATGGGTTCGAGCTGTCGGCGCCGGGCAGATTTGGATCCGGGGTGGGTCGGATCCGATGGGTCGGCGCACTCGGATCCGCCCCATCCCTTGAGTGCTTGGTACCGGACCCGACCTCTCGGAGCCGAGGGCCGAGCCTCGGATCCGAGGGAGCTGGTGTGTCTTCGGCTCCGTCCAGGTCGGAGCACACCGGTCTCTCGGATCCGACGGTTTTGGCTCCGACTCCGGTCTGTGCGTCGGATCCGAGTGGGGGTCGGCTCTCGAGGCTTAGAGAAACTGGCTCCCCCTCGGCTTTTGACGTAGTGGAAAGGGCACTGTTGAGGACATCCGGACCCCCGGTCCCTGCCACGGCTCCATCCCGCACTCCCTTGCAGTTGGGCCAGGCCCCCACCAGCCGGTCCCAGGGACAGCCCGCCTCGATGTCCCAAGTGGTTCCCTTGGAACATCCTACTGCTGAAGAGTACTCTTCGGACAGCCCCCCCGATGAAGTACCTCGGAAGCGTAAGTGCAAAAGGAGGCACATGGACTCCCCCGAGTCCGTCACTGAAGACACAGACTTGGATGAAGGGGAAGGCTCCCCTAGGTCACCCCCTGAGGACGTCTCATTTGGAGACATCATGGAGATGTTAAGGATCAGGGGGGGGTGGTCTGCCCCCAAGGCTTCTTCGGACGAGTCTGTGTTCTTGGAGGCATTCGAGGCAGGCCCTTCTACCTCTTGGGTGTCCCCTCCTGCTGACCCCCTGGTGGACCTTATTTCCATCAGGGCGTGGAAGGATCTGGACACCATTGAGCCTATCCCTAAGCGCCCGGACCGCATTTTATCCCCCCCGTCAGACCGCACCCACTGGAGTAAGGGCCCCCCAGTAGATGCCATGATGATGGCTGCAGCCACGAAGAGGGAACTGGCCCAGGAGAGTCCCTCCATGCATCCTCCGGGCAAGGAGTCCCGCTCGATGGATCGCATTGGGAAGCGAGTTTTTAGTTCAGCAACCTTCTAATTGAGAGCGCTGAACTACATGGCACATGTCATTAGGATGCAGCGGGATCTGATTAAAGAATACGCTGCATCTCCCCCGGAGTCCATGTCGAGTGAGGATAAGCAGGTATACTCCACCCGAATGGCCACTCTCAGATCGGTTTCCAATACATCTATGCGGCTGCTTTCTCATGCTACTGAGGGAGCCGCTAGAGCCAGCGGAGCAGCACGTGGAATCCCACAGAGACGTCATTGCATATAAATGTCCTGGAAATGAGGGCGGTGCTCCTAGCGTTGCAAGCACTTCACCACGTTCTTCCTTCAGGGACTATTGCGATACAGACAGACAACATGTCGGTTGTCTGGTATATCAACAAACAGGGAGGAACCAGGTCTTACCCCCTTTGTCGAGAGGCCATGAGAGTCTGGGAATGGGCAATTTCCACCAAACGCTTTCTGGTAGCAACGCACATTCCGGGAAAGTCCAACATCCTTGCGGACAAGCTCAGTCGCACCATCCTTTCTCCACACGAGTGGTCTCTCAATCCTCAAGTAGCGAAGAAGATTTTTGCCGTTTGGGGGCAACCCTGTTGCGATCTTTTTGCCTCTCCCTCAAACGCCAAATGCGACAATTTCGAGATGCTCTGGTGCATGCTTGGCCTCCCGGTCTCCTTTATGCCTACCCTCCACTTCCTCTGATGCAGAGGCTTCTGCAGAAAGCCAGCAGTTTGGGGAGCAGAATGATTCTCAATGCCCCGTTCTGGCCTCGACAACCTTGGTTCCCCTTCGTATGGTCTCACAAAATCAATCCACCCTGGATTCTGGATCCAATTTCGGATCTCATCTCCCACCCTCTGGGAATGTCAGTTCCCAATCTGCAGACCCTGAAGTTGACAGCTTGGCTGCTCCAGTTCCATCCTTAATTAGGACTCCCGGTATCTCATCACCGGTCAAGGCCATTTTAGTGGCAGCTCATAAACCTTCCACCAGGCAGGTTTATCGGAGTAAGTGGAAGAGATTCTCTATATGGGCAGTACAGAGAACTTTGGATCCTTTCTCGGCACCTATGTCAGTGGTGCTGGATTTTCTAACAGACCTCTTTCATCAAGGGGCTAGTTCTTCCACGATTAAGGTACAATTGGCAGCTATCTCGCATTATCACATTGGTCATGACACAGCTCCACTTATGACGGCGAAATTATGCAAAACATTTCTCAAAGGAGTTTTTTTGTTGAGGCCTCCAGTCAAGGAGGTTGTACCACCTTGGGACTTGTCTTTAGTTCTGCAAGCCCTTACGGCTCCTCCCTTCGAGCCTGCAGCTTCTACTGAGTTAAAGTATCTTTCCTGGAAGACTGCCTTCCTGGTAGCTATCACTTCCGCCAGAAGAGTGTCTGAGCTTCAGGCTCTATGCGTCAAGCCGCCTTACCTTTCTTTCTTCCCTGATAGGGTGTGCCTCAGGACCAATCCTTCTTTTCTTCCGAAGGTCTCTTCTGAATCCAATATTAACCAGTCAATCAATTTACCAGTGTTTTTTCCCAAGTACTCGAACAAAGGAGAATACAAATTGCATTCCTTGGATGTTCACAGACAATTACGTTTTTATATTAACAGAACAGCTGGTCACAGGAAATCAGATCAGCTGTTCGTCTCCTTTGCTAAATTTGCTCTGGGTAAAGCAGTATCTAAAGTCACACTATCTAAGTGGATTGCTAATTGTATTCTGCAGGCATATGACACTTCAGGTAGACCTGCTCCTCAGAGGGTTACGGCTCATTCTACTAGGGCAGTTTCCACGTCAGCCGCCTTTAAATCCCGTGTATCATTGGATGATATCTGCGCGGCAGCTACTTGGGCCTCGCCTCATACTTTTATTTCTCATTACAAGGTGGATGTTGTTTCTAGAGGAAGAGCATCCTTTGGCTCAGCGGTGCTCCGAAACATCCTTCCATGACGGCCGCCCAAGATTTAGGTAGCTAGGGACTCTGTCCCACAGGTTGCAGACGATTGAAGTCTGCCTACTTCAGATTTAGAAGTTATGTACTCACCATAACGTTCCATCTGAGTAGGTGACTTCATTCGGATGCAACCATCCCCCCCTCCATCCCCCTGGCCTTTATAGAGCGAGTATTTATGCTGTTTTAGTGTACTGTTGTCAGTAATTTGAAGCAAACTCAATCTGAGGTCAGTCCGGACTTGGCAAGGGGTTATGGGTAAGAGGGAGGAGCTAGGAGCTCGGAGCCTAAGCTTTTGAATTGCCGGCTTGGATCCGAGGTCGGATCCGATACCCACAGGTTGCATCTGAATGAAGTCACCTACTCAGATGGAACGTTATGGTGAGTACATAACTTCTAATTCCACTCATTCCCTGCCTTCAACAGGAGTTTCTATGGTGGGCACAGGCATGTCACCTCAACAAGGGTCAGGGTTTCACCTTACCCACAGCCAGGCAAACTATGACAACAGATGCATCTGACTATGCCTGGGGAGCACACATGGCAGGACAGTGCATTCAGGGCAAATGGACTACAGATCAGAGACACCTGCATATCAATCAAAAAGAAATGCTAGCAGTGCAGAATGCCCCAACAGCTTTCAAGGACCTTCTACACCCAGGACAACTACTAATAAGGACAGACAACACCACAGTTATGTGGTACATAAGCAAGGGGGCACACATTCCTACCCTCTATGCCGGCAAGCAATGACCTTGTGGAACACTGCACTGTTTGACCAGGTTCAATTACAAGCACAATTCCTGCCAGGAAAGAAAAACACATTGGCAGACGACCTAAGCAGAAACATCATGGATCCACACAGATGGAAACTAGATCCACAAGTATTTGCAATGATAGCTCAAAAATGGGGACGCCCAGACATAGATCTGTTTGCAAGCCCCCACAACCACCAACTTCAAAAATTTTGCACAAGGACCTTCCATCCACTAGCTTGGAAAGTGGACGCTCTGTCATTCAGTTGGAAAACATTAACAGTCTATGCCTTTTCTCCACTTCCTCTTCTAGCAAAGGTACTGCTGAAAGTCAGATTAGAGAGGGCACAAGTGAATCTCGTTGCACTAGATTGGCCACGCCAACATTGGTATCCAGTTTTAAGGACCATGGCCCAGGGCCCACCATGGATTTTGCTACAAATTCCTCACCTGCTCACCCAGCGAGACAATCTGATTCTACACAGCCAGCTCAAGACTTTAAACCTGGCTGCGTGGCAAATTACCTAAACAACCAACCAGCACATTTATCCAAAGCAGTTATGGATGTCATTCTGGAGGCCAGGAGGCCCAGCACCAGGAAAACCTATTCAGACAAATGGAAAAGATTTTGCTCCTGGAACCAGGCTAAAGGCCTAAATCCCCTGGAGCCGAACATTCCTCGATTCTACAATATTTAACTGAGATGTTACACAAAGGACTTTCCTTTTCATCTATTAAGATCCACACCTCAGCAATTTCAGCTCATTACAGCACGGATCCTCCTTTATTTTCACATCCACTCCTAAGACAGTACCTCAGAGGGGCTAAGAACTTAAGACTGCCAAGGAGAGCTCCAACACCTACTTGGGATCTTAACTTTGTCCTGGAAAAGCTTACACTGCCGCCCTTTGAACCAGCTTTTTCAACTGATTTGAAGTTTCTTTCATGGAAAACTGCCCTACTTCTAGCAATAACCTCAGCTAGAAGAGTCTCAGAGCTACAGGCACTAATGGCAGTGGAACCTTTCCTCATTTTTCATCAAGACAGAGTTTCTCTACGAACTAATCTTTCCTTCCTTTATGCCAAAGGTGGTATCCAGTGTGGCCGTAAACCAAACCATTCAGTTGCCCACCTTCTTCCCAAATCCCCAGAACAAAGGAGAAAAACTCCTGCACTCTGACATTCACAGGCAATTACGTTACTACTTGGATAAAACTAAGGCTGTCAGAAAAACTGACCAGCTCTTTGTAGCCTATGCTACAGGTTCACAAGGAAAAGCCATCTCAAAACGGACCATTTCTAAATGGATAGGACATTGCATACGTTTCTGCTACATCATGGGAAACCAGTACCTGCTAACATTAGGTCCCACTCCACCAGGGCTACTGCTGCATCAGCCGCCTTTCTCAGGGGAGTGCCAACCAAGGATATTCTGGAAGCTGCTACTTGGAGTTCAGTGCACACCTTCACCAAACACTATCACTTACCTCTTTACTCTAAGACTAGAGCTGGTTTTGCCACTGCAGTTTTGCAGGGCCAACTAGCCTCGTCTAACCCTGTTTGACTCCACCTCCCCTCCTTAGCTTTGGGATTCAACCCAAGTGTGATGACTGCAGCAGGGTAACATGATGAACATAGTACAGTTTTGTACCTACCATAAATGTAGATGTTAGAGTGTTCACCCTGCTGCAGTCCAGGTTAACCTCCTTCCATCCCCTCTGAACTAGCTGAACTTATCTCTACCACTTTATCCTATTCTACCTCCGTGGTATATTTGCTTGTACCTAAGGTTTTGTTTTATTTTTATATAGCCATATGTACATTATCTATCTCTATCTATCTTATCAATCTATCTATCTTATCAATCTATCTATCTTATCAATCTATCTATCTTATCAATCTATCTATCTTATCAATCTATCTATCTTATCAATCTATCTCTTATCAATCTATCTATCCAATCTATCTCTCTATCTAATCTATCTCTCTATCTAATCTATCTCTCTATCTAATCTATCTCTCTATCTAATCTATCTCTCTATCTATCTCTCTATCTCTCTCTCTATCTCTCTCTATCTCTATCTATCTCTCTATCTATCTCTCTATCTATCTCTCTATCTATCTATCTATCTATCTATCTATCTATCTATCTATCTATCTCTATCTATCTATCTATCTCTATCTATCTAATGTCATATCATGTGGGGCAAGAAAAACTGAAGAAAATGGCATCAGATGCCTCTTGTATACCCCTGACGCACTGACTTCAGGGAAGAAGTGACAGCAACTGACGCTGGACCAAGACTTTAGAATTCGGGCCGACTGCGGGACCGCCTGACTGCAGGATAACCCAAGTGTGATGACTGCAGCAGGGTGAACACTCTAACATCTACATTTATGGTAGGTACAAAACTGTACTTTCACAGGCAAGTACGCTTTTATTTTCATAGAACTAAGGACATCAGAAAATCGGACTAACTTTTCCTTTCTTATGCTGAGGGTAAACGAGGTCTTCCAGTCTCAAAAGTAACCTTATCCAGGTGGTTGACTGCTACTAGCATCACATTTATCTATCAGCTGAGGAATAAAGAATTGCCTGTTAAACAAAAAGGTCACTCCAGCAGAGCTTTAGCCACTTCTGTGGCCTTTCAGGCTAGATTGCCCATGGATTCTATTTGTGCTGCGGCTACGTGGGCCAACCCACATACTTTCATTTCGCATTATAAGTTGGATGTGATTTCCAGGAGCAGAGCTGATTTTGGTTCCACTGTTCTGAAGAGTTTGTTCCGATGAGCCACCCAGGATTTTAGGTGCTAGGGACGCTGTCCCAACCAGCAAGAATGAGGGCGAGAAAGACAACTTAACATAAAGAAGTTATGTACCTACCATAACGTTCCATGTTAGTTGTCTTCTCTCCTTTTTTCTTCCGTCCCACCCTCCATCCCCCTATCTTAGTAGACAGAGAAGAGTTCCTTATGGTTTTTCACTGGCTGAGTCTTCTCTGTCTATTCCTTTCTGCGTAGTAGCCTCTCTGGTAGGTTTTATACATTCTAGGATAGGATTCTTTCTTTATTATGTCTGCAGTTAAGACTTACCAAACGAGATCTGGGTATCTAGCGCCAGGCATCATGGGATATGGGGTGGCCTCAAGCCAGTAAACAGCTCTCGAGCTTTTGAAGATGGCCGAGTTGGAGCCGAGGATCGGCTCCGAACCCAACCAGCAAGAAAGAAGGTGAGAAGAAGACAACTAACATGGAACGTTATGGTAGGTACATAACTTCTTATTCTCTTCACCCAAGACTGGACTAGACAGTCAAGAGGAGAAGGTAAACACTTGCACCACACCACACTCCTCACGTAGTCCCTCAAAACCTACACCACAAAAACACACACATAGCAACACAAAACACACCTACATTCGCGGAGGCTCTCAATAAAAATCTGCTCAAGCTACAGAGACTTCCAAAGCAGAAACGCATACAACCTCCACCATCCAACACAACCCAAATGACACACAGCCCACAAACTTTGCCACTCAACCTCAGCCCATAAGGCATAACAACGTACCCAACACTCTAGTCATAAGTGACTCTATAGTCAGACACACTGATGTTCCACTCACCAGGCTAAACAAGGAGAAAGTTACTGTCAGCTGCCTGTCGGATGCCAGGATCTGCCACATAACGCACGCTCTCAGGTCACTCCAAGTACAAATATGACTGTCATTGTCCATGTTGGCTTGAATGACCTGAGACGTACCTCCCTGGACTACATGAAAAATGGAGGAGCTGTCCAATTTTGTAGCCCAGGCAGGTATGACCCTTGCCCTGATTAGCATCCTGCCATCACCCAGAATACCACAGTACAAGGATAAAATGATTGACTTCAACAATTGGCTAAGCTTGTGGTGTCATTCCAAGGAGATCCAGTGTCTGCCTGGGATGACGTGATCGACTGACCACTATGGTATGCCAGAGATGTCCTGCACATGTCACCCTTGGGATTCCGGATACTGGCTAATGCTCTTGCCACCCCTATAGTGCCTTTTTCAGGCAAGGTTCAAATGACAAATTCACCACCATAACCGGTACAAGCAATGTTACTCAATGCTAGAAGTCTAAACCTCAAAATGCATTCACTCGAGGCACTCCTTAAAATGGAGAACATCGACATCTGTGCTGTGATAGAGAACCTGGTTCAAAGCTCCAGAGCGCACCTCAGTTATGTGGTACATAAACAAGCGGAGGGGGGGGTACACACTCCTACCCTTTGCAGACTAGCCATGGCATTGTGGAACACTGCCTTGACCTATCAGATTCAACTACAAGCTCAATTCCTGCCAGGAAAGCTGAATACTCTGGCAGACGGACTTAGCAGAAAACTCATGGACCCACACGAATGGAAACTGGAACCACGGATTTTCAACATGGTGGCACGCAAGTGGGGGAGTCCAGACATAGATCTTTTTGCCTCACCCCAGAACTATGGGTTGGAGAAGTTTTGCACAAGAACTCCTCACAAAAAAAGCCTGGAAATTGGATGCTCTATCATTCAGCTGGAAAAACGCATCAGCCTATGCCTTTCCCCCTATGCTCTCCAAAGTTGTACTAAAAGTCCAACAGGACAAACCAAAAACGATTTTGATTGCTCCAGACTGGCCTCGCCAACACTGGTACCCACTTCTGCGCAATGTCACACCTTCCACCATGGCACCTGCCTCAGACCACCTTACTTTACTGTCTCAGCAGAACAACCAAATTCTGCACACTCAACTCCAAACTTTTAATCTTGCAGCGTGGCTAATCACCTAAATTCACCATTGGCATCCCTCAGCAAACCTGTGATGGATGTCATTTTGGAGGCAAGAAGGCCTAGTACTAGAATATCTTATGCTGGCAAATGGAAAAGATTCTGTGCCTGGAATCAATCACAAGGGATAAGCACAACAGTGCCCAATATTCCTCAGATTTTACAGTATTTAACGGAGATGCTTCACAAGGGTCTGTCCTTTTCTTCATTAAAAATCCATGCCTCAGCCATTTCAGCTCATTACAACACAGAACCTCCCCTCTTCTCTCATCCTCCGCTAAAGCAATATCTCAGAAGGGTCAAAAACCTAAGACCACCCAGGAGAGCTCCAACCCCTGCCTGGGACCTCAATTTTATATTGGAAAAACTCACTTTCCCTCCTTTTGATCCAGCTGCTACTGCAGACTTAAAATTTCTCTCCTGGAAAACAGCTTTCCTTTTTGCAGTCACTTCAGCTAGAAGGATTTCCGAATTACAGGCTCTTATGGCAGTGTAGCCTTTCATTATTTTTCATGCTGACAGGGTGTCTCTCAGGACCAATCCATCCTTCATGCCTAAGGTGGTATCCAGTGTGGCTCTTAATCAGACCATTCGTTTGCCAACTTTCTTTGCCAATCCCCAGATCAAGGGGGAGCGGATTCTGCATTCACTGGATGTACACAGAAAACCTAGATTTTACTTGGGACAAAATTTCAAAGAAAATCTGAACTACTACTGGTGGCATTTGCTGCAGGGGCAGAGGGAAAGGCCATTTCAAAGCAGACTATTTCCAAATGGATAAGCCATTGTATTTGTTTCAGCTAGCCATTGTATTAGTTTTACCATGGTACATATAGCAGAAACAATCCCCAGGGGATCAGATCTCATTCCACCAGGGCTGCATCTACTTCTACAGCCTTTCTCAGAGGTGTTCCTACCAGAGACATTCTAGAAGCTGCTACTTAGAGCTCAGTTCATACGTTACCTTTCTTCTCTAAATCCAGAGCTGGCTTTGTCTCTGCTGTCCTGCAGGGCCTTATAGCTGGTCCTAATGCTGTGTAAATCCATCTTCCCAACCATAGTTTTAGGAATCTACCCAAATGTAGTGACTGCAACAGTGAAACACGAAGAACATAGTGCAGTTGTGTACACTTAACATAAATGTAGATGTTAGAGTGTATTCACTGTTGCAGTCCTGGTTACCCTCCCTCCAACCTCATTTTTTTCTCTTACTATAGCTCTTCTTTCCTTTACTATGCTTAAAAGCCTTTTTGGTGTATTTGCTTTTGTTTGGAGGTATATTTTTGTGTTTTTAATTACTTAAATATTTGGTTCCCCATTTGGGGGGCACCTGACATCTGGGGCAAGAAAAACTGATGTAATGCCATCAACTGCATGTTTTATAGCCCTGACGTCATGGAAGAAGGGACAGCAACTGACGCAGGACCCAAGACTTTGTTAATCAGGCTGACTGAGGGCAACCTGCCAGCAGATTACCCAAATGTAATGACTGCAACACTGAATACACTCAAACATCTACATTTATGATAAGTGTACACAACTGTACTTTTGGAATCGTCCAGTCTCTCTAAGTTCATCTCTAAAGCTGTTCGTATGATTCCTCAGGTCTGTATTACATCGTCGAAGCTGTTCAGCGAATGCCCATTTGACACAATTGAAATACCAAAACCCCGAATGGCCACATAAGCAATTTTTCCCCAGGGGAAAAAATTGCTTGGCCAATACCACAAAAAACTTTATTTACAGATCCTACAAATTGGGGGGGGGGGGCTTTGCTGCCCATGTGGGAGGCTGTCCCCCCCAAACTAAATATACCAACTCCAAGATTTCACTACAGTGGAGGAAGGGGCAAATCCCTGATGACAACCAAGTGATTTTTTTTTTTTACCCTGGGAAGAAATTTGCTTATCTGTCTTGGGTTTTGGTATTTTATTATGTGTTGATCGATGTAATATAGCCCCAATTTCTCTGGTTCCCCTGATGGCCGGAAATGCCAGTCTTTCCAACAGTGTGGTGCATGTCTTTTCTTCCTCCCAGAAGATGTCTGTACTTAAGGTGTATTCTAGCAAGTGGAGATGTTTTACTATTTGGGTTGACTCTCTGGGGTTTTGATCCCTTTTCGGTCCCCTTGGAGGCAGTCCTGGATTTTTTTTTTTTTTTGCAGGTTTGACTGTGTGGTTGCAGTTCTTCTAGTGAAGTGCAATTGGCAGCTGTTTTCATCTTTCATTTCAGCAGGGATGTGTCTTGAGCTGCTCTAAAGATTTTGAAGGCCTTCGTTAAGGGTACTTTTTTGCTATGCCCTCCTCTTCAGGGCCTTGTTCTACAGTGAGATTGGCCTTTTTATGTTACAGGTGCTGCTGTTTACCCATTTGAACACACTGATACCATTCATTTGAAGCCTTTGTCTTGGCAGACTTTTTTTGTAGCTGTCACTTCCACCAGGCATGCGTGGAGTTGCATGCCCTGTTTTCTGTCTCACCACAGTCGGTTTTCCACAAGGATGGGGTGTCTTTGTCTGAATCCTGCCTTTCTTCCTCAGTTGGCTGCTGAGAATAATTTGAATCAAGCCATTCACCTTCCTGTGTTTCTTTCTGATTTCTCCAACAAAGGTGATTGCTAAAGTACCTTGTTGTACATAGACAACCGAAAGTATTTTGGACAGGACAAACTTTTTCAGGAAGTCTAAACAATTGTCTCCTTTTTCAAGTCTCAATTGGGACGGCCTGTTTCTAAGGTTTTGCTGTTCAGGTGGTTGTCAGATTGCAATGTTTTTGCATACAGTTGGAAGGGAAAGTCCTTGTGTCACAAACCAGAAGGTCATTTTACCAGAGCTATCTACTTCCCGCTTTTTTTTTCTCTGTCTCTCTCTAGATCATTGTTGAATGGTTTGTGTGCTGCTGCTACTTGGTTGGGCCCCCATACGTTTGTGTCCCACTACAAACTGGACATTCAGTCAAAATCCATCCAGGGCTTCCTTTGGTTTCACCGTATTGCAAGATATTCTTCCTTTGAACTTGCCAGGGTGTTATGTGACTGGGGACTTTGTCCCATAAGTTGAATGTAGATGGAAAAGACAAAATCAGATGCGAAAGCTGTGTATTCTCCATAGCAACAGATCTGTGTTGTCTTTCTGTCTTGCCTAACTGTCCCCCCCCCCCCTCTCCTGCAGCCACTTGACTGTGTGGCGAGTTCCTTTCATATGATGATTGAGTCGGAGAGTTTGTGGGTACTATATCATTTGTTTTGGGTTGATGTCCTTCAAGGATGCATCTGCAGTCCTTGCATATGGGTTGTCCTGCCTCAGGCAGCCCTTCGGTCGGCCGGATTCCAAAGTCTGGGTCCGGCCTCGGCTGATGTCGCCCTTTTCCCTGACGTCAGAGCACCTGGGGTATAAAAATGTCAGCCGACGCCATCTTCCTCTGTCTTTCTTGCCGCGCGGTGCCCGAAGCAGAAGCAGTTCGCAAGTGCCGGTCGGCCAGCTCCTGTGATTTCACCTACCGAAGTCTTCAAAAAAGCTAAGTACCCCGTTGGGGACTCTTTCTTGCCTCAGCCGATGTCAGATCAAACAGTTAAAGTTAATTGTTTAAATTGTGGGAAACAAATACCTCATAAGGATTTCCACTCCTACTGCTTACCTTGCCTAGGCCCAGACCACGACGTCTCGGCCTGTACAGCCTGTGCTTCCTTCAATAAACGCACTCTTAGGCGTCGGGCAGAGTTTGCAGAGGAATGTTTTGGGCAAATTTACTGTTATAAAATGCCGTCGGAGCTTCCGACAGCTCATTTACCCAAAAAACGTAAGGAGAAGGACCGACACACGCGGTCCGCAGTTTTGGCCGACTCCATGCCCAGGCCTACTGCTAGTGTCTCTGTCTCTGCTGAAACTGAATCTCTACCGGTTCTGACCGACACCGCACAGCCGGTACCTTCGGTACCAGAGGCCTCCGCTGGGTCGGTCTTAGAATTACCGTCTGAAACCGGTGCTCCGGAGATATCAGACACCATTTCTGTGGATAAAACTACTCCAGCACGTGGGGCAGCCAGGCCTCCTGTATCCATGTCCATTAAGGCCTTTACTCGTGCTAAAGCTGCTAAACAGCCAAAATCTCTCCCTCCCAAGGCTATTCCTCAGGGATCCTCTACAGGTTCACAAATTTTGAGCTTAGCTGAGGACCTTATCTCCTTAATCAGGGGCTCTCAGCCACATCCAGACAGGGGCTCTCAACCTCCTCCAGGCAAAAGGCCCAGGGTTGAGCAGACAGATCCCCAGTCCTCTGAGGCCTCGGATGACTTTGCCCTTTCAGATTACCAGGAAGAGGCTTTTCCGGCCTACGAGGATTCTGATGCAGAGGAATCTATTCCCTCGGCCTCCCCCCCTGAAGAGTTGTCCTTTGGGGATACCCTTCACTCCATGAGAGAGCATTTCAAATGGCAAGGCCAGGAATTCTCTGATTCCAGGAAGAGGTTAAGGACTTTTTTGCATTTACCTCAGCATAGGCCTTTGGCTATTCCTCCTGTTTTAAATGTTATAGAAGATGTGTACTCAGAGTCTAGTATCTCCCCAGACTCCCTTCCTCCGGCTCCTGTCAAACCCGACGGGTACTACAGGGTCCCGGACACGCATCTATTCCTTTACAAGGGCCACTCGGCTGACCCAGAAACTATTTCCCAGGGGCCTAAAGGAGTTGCAACCACCACTACTAAGAACCCACTTCCTTCTGAAAGGGAATCCAGGGCTTTAGAGAGATGGGGTAAAAAAGTGTACACTTCTTCCACTCTTTCTATGAGAGCATTGAATTGTCAATTCCATATGATACAGTATCAAGAATATCTGTTAGATGAATTGCATAAAAAACTAACCTCACCTGAACCCCTAGATCGCAAGACGCTTCAGGATCTGGTGTATAACTCACAGCAGGTTAGCAACCATTTCTTACAGTGTGGTTATGATGCATTGGAAGCTTCATGTAGGTCAGCAATGACAGGTGCAGTCATACGTAGACATGCTTGGCTGAAGGAACAAACACTGCCAGATCATGTTAAAGCAAAGCTTCTGGATGCACCACTGGAAAAACAAAAGTTATTTGGTTCCACGGCTCAAGAGGTCTTAAAGAAATTTGAGGAAAAGGCTAGATCAGTACAGACAGTCAAAGATTTTCTCCTGGTCCAACCACCAAGATTCAGCAGAAATTGGCCTTCTAAGAATTGGTCCTTTCCGGACACAGACAGATTTCAAAGAGGCAAAAACAGGCGTGCCAGAGGTAGAGGGCAAGCTAGAGGCTCCTACAGAGGACGTCAATGGCAGCCTCCTAACCAGAGAGGTAGTGCAGGACCTACAACTGCTGCACAAGGACAAACTCAATGACTTGGCTTTGACCCCGCCAACCAGGGCTCAATTGGAAGCACCTTTGGGCAGAAAGCTATCTTTATTCTCAGAAAATTGGCACAGTATTACAAGGGACAAATGGATACTGCAAGTAATAGACAAAGGATACAGATTCCATTTTCACATATTACCAAATAGACAAGGCATGCCAAACCTGCCACCGAATCAAAGGGCAGAGGCTTTCAAGCAAATTTCCAACCTACTGCAAATGAAAGCAATAGAAAGGGTTCCTGAGACAGAACAAGGCCAAGGATTTTATTCCAGACTATTCCTTGTCCCAAGAAAAGAAAAGCAATGGAGGCCTATTCTGGACTTGTCCGCACTGAATACTTTCCTCATTGTGCCAAAATTCAAAGTGCTGACCTTACAGCAAACTCCTTCCCATGCTGGGCAAGGGGTCCTGGCTGGTAACTCTAGACCTCAATGAGGCATACCTGCATGTCCCTATCAGACAAAGTTGCAGAAGACACCTCAGATTTCTTGTAGGTTCAGAGCATTATCAATTCTCAGCATTGCCCTTTGGCTTATCTACTGCGCCCAGAGTATTCACGAAATGCCTGGCATCAGTAATTGCACATTGCAGACTTCAGGGGATTCAAATATACCCATACCTGGACGACTGCCTTATACAAGTGGACAGCCAACAAACATTGGTAAAACACTTGAATTATGCCATCTGCCTACTTCAGGCATTGGGATATACAGTCAACATTCAGAAATCAAGACTTGTTCCATCCCAAAGAATAATTTTTCTGGGTGCAAAACTAGATACAACCACCCAAATGGCTTTTCTCACAGAAGAAAAACAAGAGCAACTACCGGATTATTTCAGAAATCTGACAAAACAAACCCAGCTGACTGCAAGGAAAATCCTGCAGGCCCTGGGTTTCATGGCATCTTGCATTCTTCTGATTCCACAAGCAAGGCTGCATATGAGGAAACTACAATGGTACCTAAGGAGTCTATGGTCTCAACACAGTCACAGCCTAGATGCTTTGATCCCCCTCATTCCATGCCTTCAAAAGGAATTTCTGTGGTGGGCTCAAGCAAGCCAGTCAAACATGGGTCTGCCTTTCAGCAAACCAAATATCAGCCAAACCATTACAACGGACGCCTCAGACCATGGATGGGGAGCGCACATGGAGGGCAGATGCATTCAAGGACAATGGACACAAAGAATTGCACCTGCACATAAACCAAAAGGAAATGCTGGCAGTGATACATTGAATTGAGGCCTTCGAACACTTCCTGCATCAAGGCCACCTGCTAACGACGGACAATACCACAGTTATGTGGTACATAAACAAGCAAGAAGGTACCCATTCTTACCCTCTTTGCAGGCTGGCAATGAATCTTTGGGAACTTTCCCTAAAACTCAATATAGAGCTGCAGTCCCAGTTTGTACCAGGAAAAGACAATGTGCTGGCGGACAGCCTAAGCAGAAACATCATGGATCCACACGAATGGATGTTGCACCCAGACACCTTTCTTCAGATAACACAATCATGGGGAAGGCCGGACATGGATCTTTTTGCCTCCCACCACGACCACCAACTGAAGAAATTCTGCACAAGGACATACCATCCACAAGCATGGAAAGTGGACGCCCTCTCTTTCAGCTGGAATACTCTAACAGTGTATGCATTTCCACCTCTTCCGTTAATGACCAAGGTCTTGCTGAAGATCAGGACAGAACAACCAAAAGTGATTCTGATAGCTCCGGACTGGCCAAGACAACACTGGTACCCACTGTTAAGGAGCATGTCACGCACGAAACCGTGGCAGCTCCGGACTGGCCAAGACGACACTGGTACCCACTGTTAAGGAGCATGTCACGCACGAAACCGTGGCCTCTACCACAATGGCCACTTCTTCTGACACAGCACAATTACAAAACTCTGCACTCCAGCCTAAAAACCTTGCAGCTGACAGCCTGGAAAATACCTTGACTCCTCGCCAGGGTAAACTATCCAAGGGAGTAAAGGATATCATGGAAGCTCGGCGGCCTTCCACAAGAAAGGCATATTCAGCAAAATGGAAAAGATTTCATACTTGGAACTCCACAAAAGGGCCAAGCTCCGACAGTGATGAGCATTCCACATATCCTGGAATACTTGGCAGAAATGCTCCATAATGGCCTTTCTTACTCTTCCATAAAAATTCATGCTTCAGCAATTTCAGCAGAGTACAACACCGATCCACCTGTATTTTCTCATCCTCTGCTAAGGCAGTTTCTAAGAGGGATAAAAAACATCAATCCTCCAAGGAAACCACCAGTGCCTACATGGGACCTTAACTTCATGTTGGAAAAATTAACTTTACCTCCCTTTGAACCAGCAGCATCTTCAGAACTACAGTTTCTGTCTTGGAAGACTGCCTTCCTTCTGGCCATAACCTCAGCAAGAAGAGTATCTGAGTTACAGGCCCTCATGGCAACCATTTCTGATTTTTCATCAGGACAGAGTCTCATTGAGAACCAATCCTTCATTCATGCCAAAGGTGGTATCCAGGGTCTCACTGAACCAAGTTATTCACCTGCCTACCTTCTTTCCAAATCCACAAAATAAAGGAGAGAAACTCCTGCATACCCTGGACATTCACAGACAGTTGCGCTACTACTTGGACAGAACTAAGACTTACAGAAAAACTGACCAGCTCTTCGTAGCATATGCTGCTGGTGTACAAGGAAAAGCAATTTCCAAACGGACAATTTCGAAATGGATAGGGAATTGCATTCGATTCTGTTACTCTTTTCATGGCAAAACTGTGCCAGCTAACATTAGACCTCATTCCACCAGAGCCACAGCCACCTCCACAGCCTTCTTAAGAGGGGTGGCTACAAAGGACATTTTAGAAGCTGCTACATGGAGCTCCGTGCATACATTTTCCAAGCATTACAACTTACCTTTATATTCCAGATCCAGAGCAGGCTTTGCTACTGCAGTCCTGCAGGGCATTTTAGCTACACCATCCTTTTCTTAGGTCCTACCACCCCCAGCTTGGCTATGGTATTCTACCCATATGTAAGGACTGCAGATGCATCCTTGAAGGACATAGTACAGTTTTGTACCTACCATAAATGTAGATGTCCGATAGGTATGCATCTGCAGTCAGGCTTTCCCTCCCTCCTTCCCCTCTGTGGTATTCCTTGGGTACTTATCCCTCATTCTAGCTAGCTGAGGTTATCTGTTATGGTGTATTTGTTTTATATTAATGTGCATGTTTGGAATTTCTGCATCTCTCCAACTTTAGCCTTCCTTAGAGGGCATCTGGGGCAAGAAAAACTGAGGAAGATGGCGTCGGCTGACGTTTTTATACCCCAGGCGCTCTGACGTCAGGGAAAAGGGCGACATCAGCCGACGCCGGACCCAGACTTTGGAATCCTGCCGACCGAAGGGCTGTCTGAGGCAGGACAAACCCATATGTAAGGACTGCAGATGCATACCTATCGGACATCTACATTTATGGTAGGTACAAAACTGTTCTTTTTGTCAGTTGAGGTATTATGGGTAGAGGAGGTGATACTTGGCCAGCTGAAGTTTTGGAGATTTGTATGGTCTTGGATCTGATAACTTACAGGTTGAACCTGATGGAGAAAGACAAAGCAGATCTGTCATTATGATTATATAAATTTTGTTTTTGTAGTCTCATCTTGAACATTGGTATTTTAACTCTGAAGTTTATTCTCTGCTCTTCTAAAAGCAGAAACACAATGCTATCAGGTCTTGTATGCCAAAATGAAGACTGGGTATGATGAACATGGGTATTTGCCACCATAAGCACAACTTCTAAACTGAAGCCTTAGATAACTTTTGTGACGGTTTACCTTTTTAATGCATCATTTGATTCCTTCATGCTACTGTTTGGAAACTTGCGTTTTATTTTAGGTTTAGTATTGAGCTGTTTCTCAGTGATTGCTCCTACAGTCTTCTATACAGAGATCTTATTCAGCTCCATGGGTGCAGCACTTTATGCTGCAGTTGAAATCCTCCTTTTGAAGCCAGTGTCCACAACACCTGTGCAGTTTTTCGATTAATTTTTCCTTCAGTGAGTGGTTTTAGAGCTGCATACCGCTATTGTAGGAGCCTTGCCATTTTCAGGAAGGCTGAATAGCTGTTTAACCAAGCCTTAATTTGTGCCCAGGGGTTGTTAGGTTTTACTATGAACCAATAAATTTGCAAATCCCCTCCTGTTAAATGTTTCAGGAGTAAGTTGTATATTAAATGGATCCTAGAAGACAGTTTGCTTATGTTTTCAGAACTAAAGATAGCTGAATGTATAACTTTTGTCTTTTAATGTAGGGATATGACTTTTTGCATTTGTTTAATTTACAATTCTAGAAGAAAACCACTCTAGATATTCCTTCAAGCAGATTTCACTTGAGTAGTATCTGTCTTGTTTGTATAACTCTGGGGCCATTGATGTGTGCTTGGTCTTGAGTCCGCATGCTTATCAAACAGTACAAGTTTGGTACAGTCTTAAACTCTGTTTTTGCTGAAGTAGTTGCCCATTACATGATTGCTTAAACTTCCACATAGTTTTGGTTTGGTTTATATTTCTCCTTAGCTGGACAGTAAGGACAGGTCAACCAAGTGCCACACACTAAAGTTCTGGGAGGTGTTAAAATTAAACTACACCTGCCTTTGCAGTGGTGCTTACCTACCATCCCTGTTATGCTGTTTAGTTTTTCAGGACATAGTATAAAGTTGTGTGTAATGCTATTTTTAAGGCAAACTTTTTGATACAAAATTAAAATGAGGCATTCATATCCAACATTGGAAATGGTAAAATCAAATGTGATCTCAGCATAAGCAAAATGTATGGCATGATTGTTAATTTCAGAGATCCTATGCAAAGGCAAGAAGTAATGCAAAATTTGCTCTGTCTGCATTTAGACCACTGTAACTGGGTTGTAGCAGCAGCATTACTAAGTGATTTGGTAGGAAGCCTGTTTCAGCTCTTTCAACATCCTTGTTCTAAGTGTATCTTAATTTAAAAATTGTGTCTCTATTTGAAACTGCAACAAAATAAACCTTGGATGAGCTGACATAAGGTAGTTCCCGCATTTTGTAGTTGAACATCCTGTTTGCATCTAACTACCGGTGCACAGAACATGAGCCACAATATTCTAATTAAAGGATAACAATGGGATTATGTTAATAAATGCTCAACTGCTGTGTCCTTTTTCTCCCTGCTTACTGTCCCTGCTATAAATAAACAAGATAACATTTAAAATAATTTAAATACTGTTTCTGTCCACTAGAACAGTACCTTATTGTACTGGGGTACTTTCACTTTCAAAAATTTTTTATCCCGCCCTAGAAAAGTGTGCTGCAGTCTCCAATTCATTGATGTCATCAAAGCCAATGAATACCGGTAGATGTCCTTCAAGGATGCATCTGCAGTCATAACATATGGGTTGTCCTGCCTCAGGCAGCCCTTCGGTCGGCCGGATTCCAAAGTCTTGGTCTGGCCTCGGCTGATGTCGCACTTTCCCCGACGTCGGAGCGTCTGGGGTATAAAAGCATCAGCCAACGCCATTTTCCTCAGTCTTTTCTTGCCGTGCGGTGCCCGAAGCAGAAGCAGTTCGCAAGTGCCGGTCGGCCAGCTCCTTTGATTCAGCTACCGAAGACGTCGAAAAAGCTAAGTACCCCGTTGGGGACTCTTTCTTGCCTCAGCCGATGTCGGATAAAGTAAATAATTGTTTAACTTGTGGGAAACAAATACCTCATAAGGATTTCCACTCTTACTGCCTCCCTTGCTTAGGCCTGGACCACGACGTCACGGCCTGCTCTGCCTGTGCTTCCTTCAACCGACGAACGCTTAGGCATCGGTCGGAGTTTGCAGAGGAATATTTTGGGGCTAGTTTTGCATATATAATGCCGTCGGAGACTCCGACTTCACATATAGTTAAAAAACGGAAGGACAAGGACCGACCCTCGTGGCCCGCGGTTTCAGCTGAAACCTCGGTCAGGCCTACCGCGAGTGTCTCTGTTTCGGCTGAAACAGAGTCTTCGGTGCTTCCTGTTACCGAAACCTTACAACCGACTAAATCGGCCTTGGAGGCTCCGGCCGAGTCGGTTATTGAGCTACCTTCGGAAACTGGTGTCCAGGACATGTCCGATACCATGCCTATAGATAAGTCCACTCCTGCACGTGGTGCAGCCAGACCCCCTGCATCCATGTCCTTTAAGGCCTTTTCTAGGGCTAAGGCTGCCAAACTTGCCAAAGCTTTGCCTCCCAAGTCTACCTCTCAGAGGCCTTCTACCAGCACTCAAATTCTCAGCCTAGCAGAGGATCTTATCTCCTTAATTAGAGGTTCTCAACCTCACCCGGACAGGGGCTCTCTCCCACCTCCAGAAAAAAGGCCCAGGGTTGAGCCCTCTGACCCCCCACTCTTCAGATGAGTCTACGGATGAATCTGTGTTGTCAGAGCACCAGCAGGAGGCTTATTCGGCCTACGACGATTCTGATGCTGAAGAATCTATTCCTTCGGCCTCCCCTCCTGAAGAGTTTTCTTTTGGTGAGACACTGCATTCTATGAGAGAACATTTCCAATGGCAGGGCCAGGAATTTTCTGATTCCAGAAAAAGATTAAGGACCTTTTTGCATTTACCTCAGCATAGGCCTTTGGCTATACCTCCTGATGTCCTTCATGGATGCATCTGCAGTCATAACAAGTGGGTTGTCCTGTCGTCAGGCAGCCCTGCAGTCGGCCGGATTCCAAAGTCCGGGTCCGCTTCGCTGATGTCGCACTCCTCCCGACGTCATCTCTGTTGGTCTTCGGGTATAAAAGCATCAGCCGACGCCATTTTCCTCAGTCTTTCTTGCCGCGTGGCGCCCGAAGCAGACTATCCAGTTCGGACATCTACATTTATGGTAGGTACAAAACTGTACTTTTTGAATGTTATTGATGATGTGTACTCTGATGCCAGTACAGCCCCTGATTCTCTCCCTCCGGCTCCTGCCAAACCTGATAGGTACTACAGGGTCCCGGATTCTCATTTTCACCTGTACAAGGCCCACTCTGCAGACCCAGAAACCATTTCTCAGGGCCCAAAAGGGGTGGCAGCTGCCACTGCTAAAAATCCTTTACCTTCTGAAAGGGAATCTAGAGCTTTAGAGCGATTTGGGAAAGAAAGTTTATACTTCTGCAACTCTTTCTATGAGAGCATTAAATTGTCAATTCCATATGATTCAGTACCAAGAGTATTTGTTAGATGAATTGTAGAAGAAACTTTCCTCCTCTGAGCCCCTTGACCGTAAATCACTTCAGGATCTGGTACATAACTCACAGCCGGTTAGTAACCTTTTTTTGCAATGTGGTTATGATGCACTGGAAGCTTCATGTAGGTCAGCAATGACAGGGGCAGTTATACGAAGGCATGCCTGGTTGAAGGAACAATCTCTACCGGACCATGTTAAAGCTAAGCTCCTGGATGCTCCAATGGAAAAACAAAAATTATTTGGTTCCACGGCCCAGGAGGTCTTAAAGAAGTTTGAAGAAAAGGCAAAATCTGTGCAAACAGTCAAGGACTTTCTGCAGGTACAACCACCGAGATTCAGCAGAAATTGGCCTACAAAGAATTGGTCCTTTCCGGACTCGGACAGATCACAGAGAGGTAGGAACAGGCGTACCAGAGGTAGAGGGCAAGCTAGAGGCCACTACAGAGGCAGTCAGTGGCAGCCACCAAACCAGAGAGGTAGTGCAGGAACAGCAACAACATCTGCAACACCAGGACAAACACAATGACTTATTTTTGACTCCGCCAACCAGGGCTCAATTAGAAGCACCATTGGGCGGAAAGTTTTCTTTATTTTCAGAAAATTGGCATTACATTACAAAGGACTCATGGACACTGCAAATAATAGACAAAGGCTACAGGTTCCATTTCCACACATTGCCAAAAAGAAAAGGAATGCCAGACCTGCCACTAAATCAGAGGGCGGAGGCTTTGAAGCAAATCACCAAATTACTACAAATGAAAGCCATAGAGAAGGTTCCTCTCTCAGAACAAGGCCAAGGTTTTTATTCAAGGCTATTCCTTGTTCCAAGGAAAGAAAATCAATGGAGGCCTATTCTCGATTTGTCTGCACTGAACACTTACCTCATTGTGCTGAAATTCAAGATGCTGACCCTACAGCAGCTTCTTCCCATGCTGGGCAAGGAGTCTTGGCTGGTGACTCTAGATCTCAAGGAGGCATACCTGCATGTCCCCATTCGACAAAGTTGCAGAAGACACCTGAGATTTCTTGCAGGATCAGAGCATTATCAATTCTCAGCATTGCCCTTTGGCTTATCTACTGCGCCCAGAGTATTCACAAAATGCCTGGCATCAGTAATTGCACACTGCAGACTTCAGGGGATTCAAATCTACCCATATCTGGGCGACTGCCTGATACAAGCGGACAGCAAGACAAATTTGTTAAAGGACTTGGACTATGCCATCAAGCTATTACAGGCCTTGGGATACGCAGTCAACATCCAAAAATCAAGACTTGTACCATCCCAAAGGATAACCTTCTTGGGTGCAGATCTAGATACAACCACCCAAATGGCCTTTCTCACAGAGGAAAAGCAGAAACAACTTCCAGATTACTTCAAGAATCTGACCAGACAAACTCGGCTGACTGCAAGGAAAATCCTGCAGGCTCTGGGTTTCATGGCATCCTGCATAATACTAATTCCACAAACCAGGCTGCATATGAGAAGATTGCAATGGTACCTAAGGAGTGTATGGACTCAGCACAGTCACAGCTTAGAAACTCTGATTCCAATCATACCTTGCCTTCAATAGGAATTCCTGTGGTGGGCTCAAGCCTGCCAGACAGACAGAGGGTTGCCTTTCATCAAACCAAAAGCAAACCAAACCATCACCATGGCCGCTTCAGACCGAGGTTGGGGAGCACACATGGAGGATAAATGTATCCAAGGACTATGGTCTCAAGGGCAACTGCAAATGCACATAAACCAAAAGGAAATGCTGGCAGTGATACATGCAATCGAGGCTTTCAAACCTTTCCTTCAGCAAGGCCACCTGCTAATAAGGACAGACAACACCACAGTTATGTGGTACATAAACAAGCAAGGAGGCACGCACTCCTACCCTCTATGCAGACTGGCTATGAACCTATGGGATCTTTGTTTGAAACACAATATACAACTACAGGCCCAGTTCGTGCCAGGGAAAGACAATACACTGGCAGACAGCTTAAGCAGAGCTACCATGGATGCACATGAATGGATGCTGCACCCAGACATCTTTTTTACTCATAACACAGACATGGGGAAGGCCCGAGATAGATCTGCTCGCCTCACCCCACAATCATCAACTGAAAATTTTTTGCACCAGGACATACCATCCACAAGCATGGAAGGTGGACTCTCTCTTTCAGCTGGAAAGCCCGAAAAGTTTATGCTTTCCCACCAATCCCATTAATGTCCAAGGTTTTACTGAAGATCAGAGCAGAACAGCCAAAAGTTATCCTGATAGCTCCAGACTGGCCAAGACAGCATTGGTACCCACTGTTGAAGAGCCTGTCACAGACGAAGCCGTGGCCTCTCCCATTATGGCCTCTTTTTCTCACGCAGAACAATTACAAGATCCTGCATCCCAACCTAAAGACCTTGCAGCTGACTACCTGGAGAATACCATGACTCCTTCCCAGGACAACTTATCCCAGAGGGTAAAGGACATTATTATGGAAGCTCGCCGCCCTTCCACAAGGAAGGCATACTCAGCAAAATGGAAAAGATTTCTCATTTGGAACACAGCAAAAGGCCTTGATGTGGCAGTGATGAACATGTCACATATACTGGAATACTTAGCAGAATTGTTCCACAATGGCCTGTCTTATTCTTCCATTAAAATACATGCCTCAGCAATTTCAGCTGAATACAATGTAAATCCTCCTGTCTACTCGCATCCTCTCTTAAGGCAATTTCTCAGAGGAATCAAGAACATCAATCCTCCAAGGAGACCACCTTTACCTACGTGGGACCTCAACTTTGTGCTGGAAAAACTAACACTTCCTCCATTTGAACCAGCAGCATCGGCAGATCCACAGTTTCTATCCTGGAAAACTGCATTCCTTCTAGCCATAACTTCAGCAAGAAGAGTATCTGAGTTACAAGCTTTAATGGCAGTGCAGCCATTTCTTATTTTTCATCAGGACAGAGTTTCATTAAGAACCAATCCAACTTTTATGCCAAAGGTGGTATCTAGAGTATCCTTGAACCAAGCAATTCATTTGCCTACATTCTTCCCAAATCCACAAAATAAAGGGGAGAAACTTCTACACACTCTGGATATCCACAGACAATTACGCTACTATTTGGACAGAACTAAGAGTTACAGAAAGCCTGACCAACTGTTTGTAGCTTATGCTGCTGGGACACAAGGAAAAGCAATTTCCAAACAGACAATCTCAAAATGGATAGGAAATTGCATTCGCTTTTGCTACTCTTTTCATGGAAAGGCTGTCCCAGTGAATATTAGGCCTCATTCCACAAGAGCCACAGCCACCACTACAGCTTTCCTAAGAGGGGTGGCTACCAAGGACATTTTAGAAGCTGCTACATGGAGCTCCGTGCATACTTTTGCCAAGCATTACAATTTACCCTTATACTCCAGATCCAGAGCAGGTTTTGCAACTGCAGTCCTGCAGGGTCTCTTAACTACACCATCATTTTCTTAGTACCTCCACCCCCAGATTGGCTATGGTATTCTACCCATATGTTATGACTGCAGATGCATCCTTGAAGGACATAGTACAGTTTTGTACCTACCATAAATGTAGATGTCCGATAGGTATGCATCTGCAGTCAGATTTACCCTCCCTCCTTCCCCTCTGTGGTATTCCTAGGGTGTTTACCCCTTTATTAGCTAGCTGGGGGAATCTGTTATGGTGTATTTGTTTGTATATAGATACATATATATATATATATATATATATATATATATATATATATATATATATTTTTGCATTATGCTGGCATCTGGGGCAAGAAAAACTGAGGAAAATGGTGTCGGCTGATGCTTTTATACCCCAGATGCTCTGACGTCGGGGAAACTGCGACATCAGCCGAGGCCAGACCCAGACTTTGGAATCCGGCCGACCGAAGGGCTGCCTGAGGCATGACAACCCATATGATGTCCTTCAAGGATGCATCTGCAGTCCTTACAAATGGGTTGTCCTGGCCTCAGGCAGCCCTTCGGTCGGCCGGATTCCAAAGTCTGGGTCTGATGTCGCACTTCACCCGACGTCATAGCTGCAGTTCAGCGGGTATAAAGGCATCAGCCGACGCCATTTTCCTCAGTCTTTCTTGCCGTGGCTTGAAGCAGAAGCTGTTCGCAAGTGCCGGTCGGTCAGAACCAGAGATTACTACTACCGAAGACTTCTAAAAAGCTAAGTACCCCGTTGGGGACTCTTTCTTGCCTCAGCCGATGTCAGAAAAAGTGAATAACTGTTTAACTTGTGGGAAACAAATACCTCATAAAGATTTCCACTCTTACTGCCTACCTTGTTTAGGTCCAGACCACGACGTAGCAGCTTGTCTAGCCTGTGCTGCTTTCAACCGACGGACGCTTAGACGTCTGTCGGAATTTGCTGAGGAGTTTTTCGCCCGCTTTTGCTTACAATATGCCGCCGGAAACTCCGACTTCGCAATTAACTAAAAGCGCAAGGAAAAGGACCGACACTCGGTCCGCTGTTTCGCGAAACCGCGGTTAAGTCAACATGAGTGTCTCAGTTTCGCTGAAACAGAGTCCACGGTTCTTCCTTTGGCCGAAAGCTTGCCTCCTACCGAGGCCTCATCCAGCATGGCTGAATCTGCTACTGAAATCCCACCTGCTCTTGCAGGTTCACAGGATTTATCTGATACTATACCTTTAGATATATCTACTCCTGCACGTGGAGCTGCTAGGCCCCCTGCATCCATGTCGATTAAGGCTTTTGCCAGGGCTAAAGCAGCAAAATCTACCAAAACTGTGCCTGCTAAGACCCCCTCTCACAGGCCTAGCTCTAGTTCTCAAATGCTTAGTCTAGCAGAGGATCTCATTTCTTTGATCCGGGGATCCCAACCTCACCCTGACAGGGCCTGTCACCCACCTCCAGAGAAGAGGCCTAGAGCAGAGCCCTCTGAGCCAGTTTCTTCAGATTACTCCTCTGATGATTCAGATAATACAAACCCTCCAGAGGGCCCTTATTCTCCTTATGAGGACTCTGATGCAGAAGACTCCATTCCTTCTGCCTCTCCGCCTGAGGAATTTTCTTTTGGGGAAACCTTGCATGCTATGAGGGAACAATTTCAATGGCAGGGCCAGGATTTTTCAGACTCTAGGAAAAGGCTTAGGACCTTTTTGCATTTGCCACAGCATAGGCCTTTAGCCATTCCTCCAGTACTCACTGTTGTGGATGATGCATTTAATGATGCTTGTACTGCTCCTGATTCTCTTCCTCTGGCCCCTGCTAAGCCCGACAGGTACTACAGGGTTCCGGACACACATTGTCATTCTGTATAAGGCTCCTTTTGCAGATCCTGAAACTATCTCCCAGGGACCCAAGGCTGTAGCAGCTACCTCTGCCAAAACCCTCCCTCTGAAAGGGAATCTAGGGCCTTAGAGAGATGGGGTAAAAAAGTTTACACTTCTGCTACTCTTTCGGCTAGGGCCTTAAACTGTCAATTCCACATGATTCAGTATCAGGAATTTGTTAGATCAGTTAACTAAAAAACTGTCCTCGTCTGAACCATTAGACAAAAAATCTGTTCAGGAAATTGTACATAACATTCAGCAGGTCAGTAATCATTCTTTAAAATGCGGCTATGATGCACTGGAGGCTTCCTTTAGATCAGCTATGACTGATACAGTGATCAGAAGGCATGCATGGTTAAAAGAGCAGTCCTTACCAGACCATGTTAAATCAAAGCTCCTAGATGCTCCCATGGATAAGCTCAATTTGTTTGGCTCCCCTGCACAGCAGGTGCTGAAGAAGGTGGAAGAGAAAGCAAAATCTGTCCAGACAGTCAAGGATTTCTTACAGGTCCAGCCTCCAAGGTTTAGTAGGAACTGGCCTTCCAAGAATTGGTCCTTTCCAGACACCTCCAGAGCTCAGAGAGGCAGGAATAGGCTTCAAGAGGCAGGGGTCAATCCAGAGGTGCCTACAGGGGATGTCAGTGGCAGCCTAACAACCAGCGAAGTACTGCCACAGATCCAGCCACCACCACTTCCACAGGACAATCACAGTGACTTGGCTCTGAGACCGCCTACCAGGGAACAACTAGAAGCACCCTTAGGCGGAAAGCTAGCCTTATTTTCAGTAAACTGGCATCACATCACAGGAGACAAATGGATTTTACAGACAATAGACCAAGGTTACAGGTTTCACTTCCATACTCTACCAAGGAAGAGAGGAATGCCAAATCTACCTCCAAATCAGAAGACAAAAGCTCTACAACAAATACACCACTTACTAAGGATGAGAGCTATAGAAAGGGTACCGTCTATGGAACAAGGGCAAGGATTTTACTCCAGACTTTTCCTGGTGCCAAGAAAAGAAAACCAATGGAGACCTATTCTCAACCTGTCCGCTCTAAACACATACCTCATTGTTCCAAAATTCAAAATGCTGACCCTACAGCAGCTTCTTCCCATGCTGGGCAAGGAGTCTTAGCTGGTAACTCTAGATCTCAAGGAGGCATACCTGCACGTCCCCATACGACCAAATTGCAGAAGATACCTCAGATTTCTTGCAGGATCAGAGCATTATCAATTCTCAGCATTGCCCTTTGGCTTATCTACTGAACCCAGAGTATTCACGAAATGCCTGGCATCAGTAATTGCTCATTGCAGGCTTCAGGGAATTCAAATTTACCCTTACCTGGACGACTGCCTGTTACAAGCGGACAACAAAACAAATTAGAAAAAGATTTGAAAAAGGTCATTCATATACTGCAAGCCCTGGGATACACAGTCAATATTAAAAAGTCAAGGCTGATACCATCCCAGAGGATAACTTTCTTGGGTGCAGAGCTGGACACATCAAATCAAATGGCATCCTCACAGCAGAAAACAGAAGCACCTTCCTCTCTATTTCATGGCATTAACAAAGCAGAACCAGCTAACAGCAAGGAAAGTCCTGCAAGCCCTGGGTTACATGGCATCCTGCATAATATTGATTCCACATGCCAGACTACATATGAGAAAGTTACAATGGTACCTAAGGAATTTATGGTCTCAGCACAAGCACAGCCTAGAAACCCAAATTCCAATAATTCCATGCCTGAAGCAAGAATTCCAATGGTGGGCTCAGGCCTGTCAATCAAACAAAGGGCTGCCCTTCCACAGCACTCAACCAAGCCAGACTATCACAACGGACGCCTCAGACCTCGGTTGGGGGGCACACATGCTGGACAAGTGCATACAAGGCTTATGGACTCAAGACCAGCTGAACCTACACATAAATCAAAAGGAGATGCTGGCAGTAAACTGGCAATTCAGACATTCAGACCATTTCTTCGACAGGGTCAATTGCTGATAAGGACGGACAACACCACAGTTATGTGGTACATCAACAAACAGGGAGGCACACATTCATACCCTCTATGCCGGATGGCAATGGACCTCTGGAATGTGGCCCTGAGCTTCAACATTCAGTTACAAGCAATATTTGTACCAGGAAAAGAAAATATACTAGCAGACATCCTAAGCAGAACTACCACGGATGCCCACGAATGGATGCTACATCCAGACATCTTCAAATCCATTACAGAGAAATGGGGACTACCAGAAATAGACTTATTCGCATCCCCACCCAACCACCAATTGAAAAAATTCTGCACGAGGGCATACCACCCACTTGCTTGGAAGGTGGACTCCCTATCTTTCAATTGGAAAAACCTGACAGCATACGCATTCCCACCTCTTCCTTTGATGCACAAGGTGCTATTGAAGATCAAAGAAGACCGTCCAAGGATCATCCTGATAGCTCCAGACTGGCCGAGGCAGCATTGGTACCCATTACTGAGGAGCATGTCTCGGGAACAAATATGGCCTCTGCCCCTAGTTCCCTTACTGTTAACACAGAACAACTTCAAAACCCTGCATCCAAACCTGAAAACACTGCAGCTGGCTGCCTGGAACATTGCATAAGACAAAATAACCCAGATTTATCTCAAAGGGTTAAAGACATTATCTTGGAGGCTCGCAGACTCTCAACAAGAAAAACTTATTCAGCAAAATGGAAAAGATATCTCATTTGGAGTGCAACAAAAGGAGTGGATGTATCATTGGCAGACATAGCTAACATCCTGGAATATTTAGCAGAGCTTTTCCACAATGGTCTGTCTTACTCCTCCATTAAGATTCATGCATCAGCAATTTCAGCAGAATACAACATGGATCCTCCAGTCTTTTCTCAACCTCTACTCAGTTTCTCAGAGGAATTAAAAATGTAAAACCACCAAGGAAACCACCATTGCCTACATGGGACTTGAACTTTGTGTTAGAAAAGTTAACACTCCCCCCTTTTGAACCAGCAGCAACAGCAGAATTACAGTACTTATCTTGGAAGACTGCATTCCTGCTTGCAATCACTTCAGCTAGAAGGGTTTCTGAATTACAGGCTTTAATGGCAGTACAGCCCTTCCTTATCTTCCATCAGGATAGTGTCCATGAGAACTAATTCTAACTTTATGCCAAAAGTGGTCTCCAGAGTATCTTTAAACCAAGCAATACACCTACCAACATTCTTCCCCAACCCACAGAACAGGGGGGAAAGATTGCTGCATACCTTGGATGTACACAGACAATTGCGCTACTACCTGGACAGAACCAAGAACTATAGAAAAACTGACCAGCTTCTGGTAGCATATGCCACAGGAATGGAAGGAAAAGCAATTTCAAAACAAAATCTCAAAATGGATAGGAAATTGCATTAGATTTTGTTACTCTTTTCATGGAAAGGCAACCCCAGAAAACATCAGACCTCATTCCACAAGGGCTACAGCCACTACTACAGCTTTCTTACGAGGAGTGGCTACCAAAGACATTTTAGAGGCTGCTACTTGGAGCTCCGTGCATACATTTGCCAAGCATTATAATCTGCCTTTATACTCCAGATCACGAGCAGGTTTTGCCACTGCTGTTTTGCAAGGGATCTTAACTACACCATAAACTCTTAGTGCTTCCTTAGTGCCTCCTCCCCCAGTTTGGCTATGGTATTCTACCCATTTGTAAGGACTGCAGATGCATCCTTGAAGGACATAGTACAGTTTTGTACCTACCATAAATGTAGATGTCCGAGAGGTATGCATCTGCAGTCAGGATTACCCACCCTCCTCCCCTCTGTGGTACTCCTAGCGTATTTGCCCATCTTGTAGCTAGCTGGGGGAATCTATTATGGTGTATTTGTTTGTATATATGTATATACATGTTTATTTCTATTTGCTCTATTGTTTGGAAACATTTGCATTTATCCAAATTTAGCCTTCCTAGAGGGCACCTGGCATCTGGGGCAAGAAACACTGAGGAAAATGGCGTCGGCTGATGCCTTTATACCCGCTGAACTGCAGCTATGACGTCGGGTGAAGTGCGACATCAGCCGAGGCCAGACCCAGACTTTGGAATCAAGCCGACAAGGGCTGCCTGAGGCCAGGACAACCCATTTGTAAGGACTGCAGATGCATACCTCTCGGACATCTACATTTATGGTAGGTACAAAACTGTACCTTTTCTGACCAATTCCCTCCATAAACTGACGACATCACAACCGTCCTAAAAATCCACCCATTCTGTGATGTCACAGCTCCCTGGTCTTTCCCCTACCCATACAGAAAGTAATGGCTACAACAAGGAAACTGTATACGAGTCGAGTCTCCTACTGTGAGCTGTTAATCGCAGCAGTTAACAGCTCAAATTATCCTTAGCACTTTGACAGCTAGGGATGTTGGGTGTGAGGGGGGGATGGGAGATGAATCAAAGTAGTACAAATCAGGCTTTACAAAAGACTGCAGTTTTAGCAATTCTAAAAAGAAGCGGCAATAAAAAGCACTTCCAAAAGTCTGTTCTGTGGCAGTTGCACTGTTTTAAGTAGTCATTGAATGGCATGAAATGTTACTTTAAAACTGAAAGACAGTAGTGTATGCATGTAAAATCAGTGCAGTGGAAGAAAGAGGCCTGGGTGGTCTAATTTTTTTTTTATAGACAAGCACTGCATTGTGGGATAACTAGAGTCAGACTAAACAATCAATTACTTCAAGATGCCAGACCCCATGTGGTCAGACTCAGAAATTACGTATAAAAATATTTAAAAATCTGTAAATAGTCCCAGGGTGGTGTTAAAATGTAGGAAACACCAAACCATGATGAAATGAACAATTTTTTTTTGTCTTCGGGTGTGGTTCTCCTTTAAACGTACTATTGGCTGCACTGACATTGACTGATACAGCAGTGTTTAAGTTTTAAAGAGACGACCACATCTCTCACCCCAGCCATGATGTGTTGAAGTGCGTTTGCTGCATTGTTTCATGCATTTTTACAGGATCTTTAAAATGGCAAAGATGCAAGAGTCTTGCAGCTGTATATAGGAATTTTCTTTTGTTCAAAATTACCTGTAACAAATGTTGGAGGCCCTCGCCTTCCGTGCTGGAGGCCCTCGCCTTCCGTGCTGGAGGCCCTCGCCTTCCGTGCTGGAGGCCCTCGCCTTCCGTGCTGGAGGCCCTCGCCTTCCGTGCTGGAGGCCCTCGCCTTCCGTGCTGGAGGCCCTCGCCTTCCGTGCTGGAGGCCCTCGCCTTCCGTGCTGGAGGCCCTCGCCTTCCGTGCTGGAGGCCCTCGCCTTCCGTGCTGGAGGCCCTCGCCTTCCGTGCTGGAGGCCCTCCGTGCTGGAGGCCCTCGCCTGTGCTGGAGGCCCTCGCCTTCCGTGCTGGAGGCCCTCGCCTTCCGTGCTGGAGGCCCTCGCCTTCCGTGCTGGAGGCCCTCGCCTTCCAACTTTCAGCTTTGAGAGAGAAGCAATGAACTGGTTGAAGGACTGAAAAATAAGCAATGTCATGTAAAATCATGTCTGCTGCTCATAAACCATTAATCTCCAAGCTGGTCGTATCTGTCTGCATATTGTAACCATGGTAACCAGTACTTGTATATCTTGAATTCCCATGTGTACACATTTTCTTCAGACATTGTCTGCTCACCCATCGCCTTTGATTTACCTACTTTTGGCATGTTTTTCATTTTTCCAGTTTCTTTTAACTACTTTTGTGGACACCAACAAGCACATGCTCAGCAATTCTTTGTTCTGTCCAAGCTTACATTGGTCCCAAGTGTAGTTAAATATTTGTGCGGGATGCTGACAATGACTTGGTGTTTCTGTAGGTCCATGTTGCAGTTGTCTAGAATTGCATCCTGCAAGGCTTGTACTTCCCCACATTTGGAAGCATGTGTTTGTAATTTCAATTCTTGTGCAGGTATTTCACACAAGTAATTTTTTTGCCTTGTGTCAAGGTATGTGATAGACTAGCATTTTAGTCATTATTCTGTTTTCAGTTGTTGACCAGCTCCCTTTTATTTTCTTCTGAGTAACTCCTGATGTCCTTCTATTCTCATGTATTCATCACAGTAGAGAGGTTGCTGCCTGCAGCACCGGACGTCCGGCCAGTATACCAAAGTCTTTGGTGCTGGGAGTGTACGTGTGACATCTCTGGTTAGAGCCATAAACTGACATAGGCCATAAAAGTGACATCTGCGCATACCCCCTTCGAATTTTTCTGCTGCAGTGAATGTCTGTCTCCTGTTCACCAGTTCAGGAAGCAGATTGCTCATTTATCCAGACAACCACTACAGATTGGTCCCCTGTTGGGTTTTCTATTTGTGTTTTGCTAGTTTCTCAAGGACACTCGTGAAAAGTGCGTTTTCTGTTTAGGCGAGGCCCATGACCATATGCCCTACCCCCTTTGTAAATCCTTTGTTCCTATGACTCTCTGCAGCCGTCTGGCCATGTTGAAACTGTACCTAGACAATCAAAGGCTCCAGCATCTCATACTCTGGATGGAGGGTGGGGTAGGCACATCCGATGAGCCACCTCTGTAGAAAGCCAAGAAAATCAGGCCTGATTCCCAAGCTGCACTTCAGGCATCTGGAGAGACTCTTGAAGCAGATGAGAGCCCAGGATCTCTTCAGACCTCTGTTTCCCAACCAAACCCGGGCACCACCATGGAAGCTGGGATGGCAGAAACGGTGAGTACGTCTGGTGTTCATAGGTTGGTACTAGGCTATTGGCCCTAGGGCCTATACGAGCCCAGCCAAAAAGGTACCCTGGCTTTTGCCACCCAAGAAAATTATTTTTCTGTGCCACTGTCGAGCAGAGCCACAGAAGTGATCCCGGAGGTGAATTTCCTATTTCCCAACCAATCATCAAGATTTCTCTTGAGTACTAATGAGGAGCTTTGTTTGATATAAATAAGTAGTATGGGAAGTCTCTGGGACAGGAGTCTATCCCTCCGGCATGTTCTGTTTATTGTGGTGACAAGGTTTAGGTACCTAGGGCATGTAGCTCGGAAGGATTGGGACTTCAAGTGGAGCATGTCCAACAGCTCTGGACTTGACATAGCTTTGTATGTTAGACAGAGGTCACCTCTGAGTAGACGATATGCGATGGAGTAAAGCTGGAGTTTTTTGAGACTGTCTGAGTAGGACATCTGTTTGAGGCCGATAATCCTCTTTGTGAGGTATTTCCGCGGCCTTTTCAGTTGATGTCTTGAGGTACATACCAAAAGCGGCATTGTACTCTATATTGGGTCTAATGAGAGATGAGTAGAGGGGAACAATGACCTCTTTTTGTCTGGATGAGCGACTTTTTGTGATGAGGTGAGCCACGTAGAAGGATTTCCTGTCCACTGTGGCGATGTGATTATCAAAGGAGGGATTACTGTCCACCTGTGTCCCAAGGTCTCTTATCACACTTTCGGCGTTAAGTAGACTACCACTTATGTGGTAGATGATGTCCTTCAAGGATGCATCTGCAGTCATCACATATGGGTTGTCCTGCCTCAGGCAGCCCTTCGGTCGGCCGGATTCCAAAGTCTGGGTCTGGCGTCTGCTGATGTCGCCCTTTCCCCGATGTCAGAGTGCCTGGGGTATAAAAGCGTCAGCCGACGCCATCTTCCTCAGTCTTTCTTGCCGTGTGGTGCCCGAAGCAGAAGCAGTTCACAAGTGCCGGTCGGCCAGCTCCTGTAATAGCTACCGAAGACTTCAAAAGCTAAGTACCCTGTTGGGGACTCTTTCTTGCCTCAGCCGATGTCAGATAAAGTTAATTGCTTAACTTGTGGTAGCAAATACCTCATAAGGATTTCCACTCTTACTGCCTCCCCTGCCTAGGCTCAGACCACGACGTCTCGGCCTGTTCAGCCTGTGCTTTCTTCAACCGACGCACTCATAGACGTCGGGCGGAGTTTGCAGAGGAATTTTTTGGGGCTAGTTTTTCGTACAATATGCAGTCGGAGACTCCGACTTCACATTTAACAAAGAAACGGAAGGACAAGGACAGACACACGCGGGCCGCTGTTTCGTCTGAAACCACGGCCAGGCCTACCGCGAGTGTCTCTGTCTTGGCTGAAACAGAGTCCTTGGTACATCCGACCCCCGAAACCGCTCAACCGACAACCTTGGCCCCGGAGGCCCCTGCTGAGTCTGTTATTGAATTTCCTTCAGAAACTGGTGTCTTCGAAACTTCCAACACCATTCCTCTAGACAAAACTACGCCAGCACGTGGTGCAGCCAGGCCTCCTGCATCCATGTCCATAAAGGCATTCACCAGGGCTAAAGCTGCTAAACACAC
>NC_056747.1:383894283-384014411 GCF_019279795.1 Protopterus annectens | reverse complement strand
CAAAAAATATCTCAGATTCGTAGCAGGCTCTTCTCACTTTCATTTCTGTGCATTGCCTTTTGGGCTGTCCACTGCCCCAAGGTTATTCACAAAGGGCCTAGCCACTGACCTTGCCTACTGCAGGAAAAGGTGAATACAAATATTCCCATACCTAGATGACCTACTCATTCAATCATCAGATAGACGGACCCTCCTTGTACACACCAAGGACCTCCTGCTAAAGTCTCTAGGGTTCCTGATAAATTTCCCAAAGTCTCAACTCCATCCTACCCAGGGCATTTTCTTCCTGGGATGCAGAATCAGGACAGATATCAGAATTACCTTCCTCCCGCAGGAAGAATTGATGTCCCTGTCCCACCACTTTAAATCTGCCCTCCATTCATCAGCTCTGACTGTGAGGGAATTCCTAAGACTTCTGGGGTATATAGCAACAGCTTCTATCCCCATGTTGCCCCTAGCAAGGTTATACATGAGAATTTCAGTGGTACCTTCGCTCGGTGTGGTCCCAGCACTCGCATCTTCTAGAGTTCAGGGTTCCACTCCTCCACTGCATTCACCAAGAATGAAAATGGTGGCTTGTCCAAGTTCTCCAGAATCCGGGCCTGCCCCTACAAATGCCCACCCCTACAAATGCCCACCCCTTCCCAGATCATGCACACAGATGCCTCAGACAGGGGCTAGGAGACAACTCTGGGTCCAAGGACAGTACAAGGTTTGTGGACAGACCGACGCAAACAAATGCACATCAGTATCAGGGAAATGACAGCAATACTCCTCGCCCTGCAGGCCTTCTAACCTTTCTTCCAGCAGGTCTTCTTAAAAATCTTCACAGACAACACCATGGTGATCTGGTACCTGAACAAGCAAGGAGGGACAAAGTCCTACTTTTTATGCAGACTAGCCCTACAAGTATGGGATCTGGCGATCTCTCAGGGAATCTCCCTCCAGGCAGCCTACATCCCGTCCCAGCACAACTCTCGGGCAGATTCACTAAGCAGAACCCTATCAGACAGCCATGAATGGATGCTGTCCAGAGAGGTCTGGTTCACAAGTGGGGTATTCCTCGGATAGATGTGTTTGGCTAATCCATAAACAGGCAACTCCAGAGCTACTGCTTCAGAACTCACGACCTGAAGACATTGCAAGCAGACGCCTTTCTGAATGTCATGGAAGGGGAGGATGTTCTTCGGGTTTCACTGATGTTCTTAGTGTTTCACTGTTGCAGTCATCACACTTGGGTTATCTGCCTGCAGGTAGCCCTCAGTCTGCCCGAATACCAGAGTCTTGGGATTTCTGCATTGGATGCAGTCACCTCTTCCATGACGTCAGGGGTATAAAACATACAGCCGATGCCATTATATTAGCTTTTCTTACCGTTCAGTGTCCGAAGCAGAAGCAGTTTGCAAGTGCTGGTCGGCCGCCTCCTGAAATTTTTGTTTTTCGAGTTTCAGACCTGATTGGGGATCCTTTTTTCTTGCTCTACCGATGTCAGAAAAAGTTAATAGTCTTGCCTGTGGAAAGCAAATACCTCACAGAAATTTTCATTAATACGTCACCTGTTTAGGCCAAGACCACGAAGTTCCTCGCTGTCAGTTGTGCCTTGTTCAACACCTGAACTATCTGTCATCTGGCTTTTTTTGTCACTAAATTCTTTCGCTGTCGTTCTCCGTATTCTGAAATGGCTTCTATAAGCCATCCAACTACCGATCTTCTGAAAAACGTAAGGATAAAGACTGGGACAGACCGCATAGGCCGGTACTCATGGAGGTGCCTTCGCAGCCCCCGATACCCGCTTCTACAGATTCGCAGGCCTCTGCTGAGACCCATTTGGAGTTCGGTATGCCACGAGTTGCTTCTTCGACTTTGGAACCTGCGGATGTCTCTACATTGGATGGGTCTGGAGCCCCTGTGCAGGCACCGGCTTCTGAGGGTGTATTCCAACTTTCCGATGTTCATATTAAACCGACATTTTCATTTTTTTACTAAAACTACAGACTTTCTCAGACCCAGAGTTTGCACTATGCTTAGAAAACAGACAACCAAAGTGCATGCTCAAGCTCTCATGTCACTGAAACAAATGCTTAGAATGGCTGAAGACATTATAACTTTAATTAGGGGAAGTCAGCCTTCCCCCTCTATAAGACAAATGATTGATTTTCCTTCTGTTTCTACAGACCGTGAGTCCCATTTACTCTGATCCCTCCGATTTACCAGGACATACCCTTATCTACCTATGATGATTCAGACGCAGAGGATTCCATTCCCTCTGCCTCCCCTCCAGAGGATTTTTCTTTTGGTGAAACCTTGCATATCTTTAGGGAGCATTTCCACTGGGAATGCCAGAACTACCCACAGTCCAAAAAAGACAGACTGAGAATTTTTAGACTTGCCTCAGTACAGCCATCTAGCCATACCCCCTGTCCTGGATATTGTAGATGATGTCTTCATGGAGTCCAGTCTTACTCCTGATTCTTTACCACCAGCTCTTAGAAAGCCTGACGGGTACTACAGAGTATCTGACCCTTACAAATTTCTCTCTAAGAATCTCACTGCGGATCCAGAGACCATTCCCAGGGACCTAAATGTATTAAGGCCACTACAGCCAAAAACCCTACCCCTTCAGACAGGAATTCTAGAGCTTTAGACAGACTGGATAAGAAGGCATACACCTCTGCAACTCTTGCCAAAAGGGCTTTAAATTGCCAGTTTAACATGTTGAAGTATTACCAGCATATCATGGAACTAATTAAACAGAAAATGTTGCTGCTTCCAGATTGTGCAGAGTAGAATTGCAAGAGGTAATGCATTCTGCAAACCAAGTTAGTAAACATACTTTGCAGGGTGGATTTGATGCCTTAGAAGTATCTTGCAGGGCTGCTGTCGCTAGGTCTGTACTGAGAAGGCATGCTTGGCTGAAAGAAACTAATCCTGTCAGACTATGTCAAAGCAAAATTGCTAGATGCTCCATTGAACCAGGAACGTGTGTTTGGCACAAAAGCAGAAGACGTTCTTAAAAAGATGCAGGAAAAAGCTAAATCTGTGCAAACTGTTACAGATTTCTTAACCGGTACAGCCACCTAGAGTCAGTAGGCATTGGTCTTCTTAAAGCTGGTCCTTTCCAGTCCCTCCCAGCCCTTCAGTCCAAACCCAGGGGCAGCAGACCACCAAGACTACAGTCTCAGGCTGTGCAGAGATCTAAGCAATTGAATGCTCCCACCTCTAAACCCAGAAGTGGTAAGCCACCCCTTATGGAAAAAGTTCACAATGACTTGTCTATCTTTCTTCCCAGCCATGCCCAAGTACTTGCAACCCTAGGAGTAAAACTCAACCTGCATGCTAAAAAATGGGTTGTCCATTACCCAGGACCAATGGGTTCTAAGCATCGTGTCCCAGGGATATAGATTCTACTTCCACTCACTGCCACCCCCAAACCATTGGGCAGAGACTCGAAAGTAAGTACTTTCTCTTAGTGTCAGGGTTATTCATCCTGTTAAAATAGAGCAAAGGGGACAGGGTTTCTATTCCAGACTGTTCCTGGTACCCAGAAAAGAGAGCTCATGGCGCCCTATCTTGGATCTGTCCATTCTCAACACCTTCCTGGTGGCCCCAAAATTCAAAAGGCTTACACTACAAGAGCTGCTTCCTATGCTAGCCAAGGACTCCTGGCTAGTCACCTTAGACTTAAAAGAAGCTTATCTGCACATCCCCACAAGGGAATCTTGCAGGAAGTATCCACGTTTCAGGGCAGGCTTTATGCACTATCAGTAAGCTGCACTTCCCTTTGGCTTATCTACTGCGCCCAGGGTATTCACATATTCATAAAATGCCTGGCTCCAGCCATTGCATACTGCAGGCAGAGAAATATTCAAGTTTACCCATACTTGGATGATGGCCTGATTCAGGTGAATAATCAGGAATTTTTACTTCAGCACCTGGAATTCGTAAAGAGACTTGACTTCTCTGGGGTACACCATCAACGAAAGAAATTACATCTGGTGCCCAGCCAAAAGATTGTATTCCTGGGAGCAAGCTTGCACACAACTTCCCAGATGGCATTCCTCACTCCAGAAAAGCAGGTTCATTTGACAAACTACTTCAAACTAATGGCCTCCAAGACCCAGCTATCTGCAAGAAAAATACTACAAGCCCTAGGGTTCATGGCCTCATGCATTCTACTAATTCCATATGCAAGACTGCATGTGAGGAAACTTCAGTGGTACTTGAAAGTCTCTGGTGTCAACTCTCACGGTACTTGGAAACACTGATTCCTATCATTCTTTGTCTAAGGACAAAGTTCCTTTGGTGGGGAGAGGCTTGCAACCTAAAGGGGCTTCCTTTCCCTCATCCTTTCACTAGCCAAACCCTGTCAACAGGCGCATCAGACTATGCATGGGGGGCGGGGCTCCCATGGCAGGCAAATGCATTCAAACCAAATGGAGCCCAGGACAAAGTCACCTGCATTTCCATCAAAAAAGAAATGTTAGCTGTACAGAATGCTCTGACAGCCTTCAAATACCTTTTCCTTCCAGGACATCTTTTGATAAAGGCAGACACCACAGTTGTGTTACATAAACAAGCAGGGGGAAACTCATTCTTGCCCACTCTGCAGGTTAGCTATGGCCCTGTGGAACGCAGCCTTGAGCAACCAAGTGCATCTGAAAGCTCAAATCCTGCCAGGCAAACAAAATGCACTGGCAGACTACTTGAGCAGAAAGCTATACGAGTGGAAACTGGAACCAAACTCTTTCAAACTTCTAATCAACAGGTGGGGATAACAGAGGTGTACCTCTTTGCTTCCCCCCAAAACCATCAGTTGAGCAAACTTTGCACCAGAAATCCCCACAGCCAAGCATGCTGAGTGGATGCCCTATCCTTTTACATGGGGAAAATTTATGCCTTTCCCCCTCTGCCCCTCTCAAATGTATTACTCAAGATCAAGCAGGACAGACCAAGGACAATCCTTATTGCACAAGACTGGCCACGCCAGCATTGATACCCACTCTTATGCAGTCTGACAGCAGTGCCACCCTGGCGCCTACATCAGACCACTTCCTGCTGTCCCAGCAGGACAGACAGATTTTGCATCCTCAGCTGCAAACACTGAACCTTGCAACCTGGCTTCTTCCCTGAACACAACACCAGCAACCCTCAGCTTAACAGGTGATGGATGTCATTCTTGAGGGCAGAAAGCCTAGTACGAGGAAATCCTGTTCAGAAAAGTGAAAAAAAAGTTCTTTACTCAGTTTCTAGGAAAGGGCACAGCCGTGCCCTCCTTACCTCAAATTGTAGATTACCTAGCAGAGCTGCTCCACAAAGGCCTTTCCTTCGTATCAGTTAAGATTTAATGCCTTGGCCATCTCAGCTCATTAAATACAGAGCCACCTCTCTTTTCTCATCCTCTGATCAAACAGTTCCCGAGAGGCGCTAACAGTTTAAGACCTCCGAGGAGAGTGCCCACCCCTGCCGGGGACCTTTTCTTTGTACTAGAGAAGCTCATGCTTCCCCCTTTTGAATATGCTGATAAAGCAGAGTTAAAATTCCTCTCTTGGAAAATCAGCCTTACTTCTAGCAATCATTTCAGCAAGAAGAGTGTCTGAGCTACAGGCACTAATGGCTGTGGAACCCTTCATTATTTTCCAGGCAGACAGGGTCTCCATCAGGACTAACCCATCATTTATGCCCAAGGTGGCATCAAGTGTGGCCTTAAACCAGTCCATCCATTTACCAACCTTTTTCCTGACCCTCAGAATAAAGGGAGGAGTATCCTGCACTCCTTGGACATGCACAGACAGCTCAGGTTCTACCTTGGCAGGACTAAGCCTTTCAGAAAATCTGACCAGCTGCTAGTCAGCTTTCCTACATGGGCAGAGGGCAAGGCCATTTCAAAACAAACCATTTCCAAATGGATAACACACTGCATCCATTTCTGCTACTAACCACCATGGAAAAACCTATCCCACAGGGGATCAGAACTCATTCCACTAGGCTACCTCAACTTCTGCAGCATTTCTTGGGGAGTCCCTACTAGGGACATCCTGGAAGCTGCAACCTGGAGTTAAGTGCACACCTTCACCAAGCATTGCCACTTAGCTGTCTTACTTACCTGTCAGCCCTAATACTTCTTGACTGCCTCCATCCTTACTCAGCTTTGGGAATCAACCCAAGTGTGATGACTGCAACAGTGAAACACGAAGAACATAGTACAGTTGTGTACACTTACCATAAATGTAGATGTTAGTGTATTCACTGTTGCAGTCCTGGATGTTCGTGTTTCACTGCTGCAGTCTTTACACTTGGGTTATCCTGCTGGCAGGCTACACACAGTCGGCCAGAATTCCAAAGTCTTGGTCCGGCGTTGGTTGCTGTTGCCTCTTCCCTGACGTCAGTGCGTCAGGGGTATATAAGATGCAGCCAACGCCATTTTCTTCAGTCTTTCTTGCCGCACGGTGCCCGAAGCAAAATCAGTTCGCAAGTGCCAGTCGGCCGACTCCTGAGATTTTCGAAACTGAATTTCAGAACCGAAGTCTTCAATAAAGCTAAGTACCCCAGTGGGGAAACTTTTTCTTGCTCCAGACCGATGTCAGTAAAAGTTAACAATTGTATTTCTTGTGGGAAGCAAATACCTCATAAGGATTTTCACTCTTACTGTATTCCTTGCCTAGGCTCTGACCAAGACGTTTCTAGTTGTCGGTTTTGCGCTAGGTTCATCCAACGCAGTATTAAGTGTCTGTTTGATTTTGCATTCCATTATTTTGGCCGAAAGTTTAACTACATAATGCAGTCGAGCAACCGACTAAAGCAATTCATAAAAAACACAAAGACAAGGAAAAACAGACGAAGCCTCTTCTAGGCCAATCACCGGTTTGCCGGGTTTCAGTGAGGCGCTTTTGCAGCCCCTGACACCTGCTACCTCAGAGCCACAGGCTGCCTCCGACTCCAACGTGGAGACAGCTAGGCCTCTGGAAACTCAAGGTATTGGGCCGACGGAAACTATTCCCTCAGATGGGTCCGGAGCCGCTGAGCAGGCATCCGCTTCTGAGGGTGCTTTCAGACCTCTACAGCTTACTATCAAGTCAACTACAGCAACCAAGGCAAAGTCTAAAACACCATTAAAGACAAAGAAACAAGTACAGTATTCCCCTGAACAGTCATTGACGCCAAAGAAGCAGATGCTCAAAATGGCAGAAGACCTAATTACTTTGATCAGGGCCCCCCCCCCCCGATAAAAGCCTAGGCAGGACACAGACTATGAATCCCCTGACCAGGTTTCTATTTCCTCCGATTCCTCTTCAGACCAGGAATGCTCTCTTCCTCCCTACGAGGACTCTGATGCTGAAGAATCTATCCCTTCAGCCTCTCCTCCTGAGGATTACTCTTTTGGGGAAAGTTTGCACACCATGAGGGAGCATTTCCATTGGGAGAGCCAGGATTATTCGGAATCAAAGAAAAGGCTCAGAGATTTTCTTTTATTGCCTCAGCACAGGCCCCTTGCTACTGTACCCCCTGTGCTAGATATTAATGATTTTTCAGAATCTAGTTGTCCCCTGATTATTTACCCCCAGCACCAGTCAAGCCAGATAGGTACTACAGGGTCCCAGACTCTCATAAATTTCTTTATAAAAACCCTGCAGTTGACCCGGAAACTATTTCTCAGGGTCCCAAAGGGGGTAAAGGCTTCCACTGCAAAAAACCCAGTCCCCTCTGACAGGGATTCTAGAGCACTGGATAGATGGGGGAAAAAAGTTTACACTTCTGCAACTGTTTACACTTCTGCAACTTTAGCAGAGAGCTGCCAGTTTCACATGCTTAAATACCAACAATATTTACTGTCTTTGTTAAAACAGAAAATACAAGCTCAGAATGTCCTGACAATAAGGAAATGCAAGAATTATTGCATGCAGTTGAACAAGTGGGAAAACATACTCTGCAATGTGGTTTTGATTCATTATAGGCTTCTTGTAGAGCCGCAGTTACAGGATCTGTCATTCGAAGGCATGCTTGGTTAAAAGAACAAAGTTTACCTGATCATGTTGAAGCAAAATTATTGGATGCTCCTTTACAGCATGATACTTTGGTGTTAAGGCAGAAGAGATGTTAAAGAAAATGGAGGATAAAGCAAAATCAATGCAGACAGTAGAGGATTTCTTACAGGTACAGCCACCTAGATTTAGCAGAAATTGGCCTTCTAAAAATTGGTCCTTTCCAGACAGGCCACAGAGGCAGATACAGACACCCAAGAGGCAGATCTCAGCCCCAAGGCTCTTGCAGACCTAGAGAGTGGGGTGCTTCAACCCCCAAAGGAGGGAGTGGGGTGCTTCAACCCCCAAAGGAGGAGAGAAGAGAAGTCACAACCTTATAGGAAATGGTCCCAATGACTTCCCTTTTCAAATGCCAAGCACTTACCTTTTGGCAGCACCCTTAGGGGGAAAGCTAGCACTTTTCTCACAATACTGGCACATAATCACCCAGGACAAATGGGTACTGAATATTGTTTCTCAGGGTTACAGGTTCCACTTTCACACCCTACCAAGGTCAAAAGGAATGCCAGACCTGCCACAAAATTAATGGGCAGAGGCACAAAAACAAATTACAGCTCTCATGGACATGAGAGCTATTCAAAAAGTACCACAGCAAGAACAAGGGCAAGGTTTTTCCTCAAGACTTTCCTTGGTACCCAGAAAGGACAAAGCTTGGAGACCAATACTGGACATGTCCATTCTAAATACTTTCCTGGACGTTCCAAAAGTCAAAATGTTGACATTGCAACAACTTCTACCCATGCTGGGCAAGAAGGCTTGGCTAATTACTTTGGACCTCAGAGGCATGTGTGCATGTTCCAATCGGACAATCTTGCAGAAGATACCTCAGATTCATAGCTGGTTCAGTGCGTTACCAATTCTCTGCACTACCCTTTGGCTTATCTACTGCGCCCAGGGTGTTCACAAAATGCCTGGCACCAGTAATTGCTTTTTATAGACAAAAAGGAATTCAGATATATCCCTACTTGGACGACTGCCTTATTCAAGCAGAGAGAGCAAGGACATTCTACTAAAGCATCTGGCGTTTTTAAAAAGAATACTAATTTGCCTAGGGTACACAGTAAACAAAAATTCAAAACTAGTGCCCTCTCAAGAGATAATATTCCTTGGTGCCAGCTTAAATACAACTGCCCAGATGGCTTATCTCACGCCAGACAAAGGCAACTGACTCATTACTTTCAAATGATGGCAACAAAGACCCGGCTACCTGCAAGAAAAATTCTGCAGGCTTTGGGCTTCATGGCATCCTGGATCCTGCTAATTCCATATGCAAGACTGCATATGAGGAAGCTACAATGGTATCTAAACAGTGTTTGGACTCAACATTGCCATAGTCTGGAAACAATAATTACTCTCATTCCCTGCCTGCAACAAGAGTTTTGATCGTGGGCACTGGCCTGTCACCACAACAAGGGACAGCCTTTCACTTTACCCACAACCAGGCAGACACTAACAACAGATGCATCGGATTATGCCTGGGGAGCACACAGCGGGAAAATGTATACAGGGCACGTGGCCCACAGACCAAATGCATCTTCGTATCAATCAAAAAGAGGTGCTAGCTGTACAGAATGCCCTGACAGCCTTCGAGGATCTACTACATCCAGGACAAGTACTTCTAACGACGGACAGTACTACAGTCGTGGTACATAAACAAGCAAAGGGGAACACATTCCTACCCCCTCTGCAGGCAAGCCATGAATTTGTGGAACACAGCACTGACCTATCAAGTACATCTGCAGGCACGATTCCTACCAGGAAAGAAAAATACTCTGGCAGACTAAGCAGAAACCTCATGGACTGTCACGAGTGGAAACTCAATCCACAAGTCTTCAGCATGATAACAAAGAAATGGGGATCCCCAGACATGGATCTTTTTGCCTCCCCTCACAACTGCCAACTACAGAGATTCTGCACAAGGACTCATCACTCACAAGCATGGAAGGTGGGTGCTCTATCACAAGCATGGAAGGTGGATACTCTATCATTCAGCTGGAAAACCCTTAACAGTTTATGCCTTTCCACCACTGCCTCTCCTCCCCAAGGTACTCCTAAAATTCAGATGAGAAGCCAAAAATGATTCTGATTGCCCCAGACTGGCCACGCCAGCACTGGTACCCAATCCTAAAGAGCTAGTCTCAAGGGCCAGCCTGGACTTTACCTCAAATTCCTCATCTTCTGACCCAACAAAACAATCAGGTCCTGCACAGCCAACTCAGAACCTTAAATCTGGCTGCATGGCGAATGATATAGCCACTCAGAACACACCTCTCTCTAAAGCAGCTGTGGATGTCATTTTGGAAGCCAGAAGGCCTAGCACCAAGAAATCTTATGCAGAAAAATGGAAGAGATTCTCTGCTTGGAACAGGCACAAGGACTTGAACCGCTTGTTCCGGATATTCCTCAGATTTTACAATACCTAACTGAGATGCTGGATAAAGGCCTATCTTTCTCATCATTTAAGATCCATGCCTCTGCCATTTCAGCTCATTACAATACGGAACCTCCTATTTTCTCTCGTCCACTGCTAAGACAGTACCTCAGAGGGGCAAAAAACATACCCCCAAGGAGAGCACCGATACCTACATGGAACCTCAACTTTGTCTTGGAAAAGCACACACTGCCTCCTTTTGAGCCAGCCAATACAGCTGAGATAAAATTCTTATGGAAAACTGCTCTGCTCCTAGCAATAACTTCAGCAAGAAGAGTCTCAGAGTTACAGGCATTAATGGCAGTGAAACCTTTTATCATTTTTCATCCGGACAGGGTTTCTCCAAGGACAAACCCAACATTTATGCCAAAGCTAGTATCCATTGTGGCTCTTAACCAAACCATTCATTTGCAAACTTTTTACCCAAATCCCCAGAATAAAGGGGAGAGACTTCTGCACTCTTTGGACATACCCAGGCAGCTGCGCTTCTACTAAGATGAAACAAAAGCTTTCAGAAAAACTGAGCAACTTTTTGTGGCATACACTGCAGGATCACAAGGAAAGGCTATTTCAAAGCAGACTATTTCAAAATGGATAGGACACTGCATTCGTTTTTGCTATGCACAGCATGGCAAATCAATACCTAGGAATATTAGGCCACATTCTACCAGGGCAACAGCCACATCAGCAGCCTTTCTCAGAGGTGTACCAACCAAGGAAATTTTGGAGGCTGCAACTTGGAGTTCAGTGCACACTTTTTTGCCAAGTACTACCACTAACCTCTTTACTCTAAATCCAGAGCAGGCTTTGCCACTGCAGTTCTGCAGGGCCTCATAGCCACTCCTAATCCTATTTAGACCCAGCCGCCCAGTCTCAGCTTTGGGATTCAACCCAAGTGTAATGACTGCTACAGTGAAACATGATGAACATAGTACAGTTGTGTACCTACCATAAATGTAGATGTTCGAATATATTCACTGTTGCAGTCCAGGTTACCCTCCCACCTTCCCCCTTTCATTGCTGGGACTTATTTGTACTTCTTGTACTTCTCTATTCTATACAAACTATGTGGTGTATTTGCTTGTAGAGGAAGGTAATGTTTATGTTAGTGCATGCATTGTTATTTGCATAATTCTTAGCCTATCCTTTTGAGGGCACCTGACATCTGGGGCAAGAAAAACTGAAGAAAATGGCGTCGGCTGCATCTTTTATACCCTTGGCGCACTGACGTCAGGGAAGAGGCGACAGCAACCAACGCGGGACCAGGACTTTGGAATTCAGGCCGACTGCGGGTAGCCTGCTAGCTGGATAACCTAAGTTTAATGACTGCAACAGTGAATACACTCGAGCATTTACATTTATGGTAGGTACACAACTGTACTTTTCAGTCCCAGGAGACTTTTAGAACTAAGCAATGGGGTGCTTCCACTTCCAAATCTGGAAATAACAAGGCACTACCCTATGGTAAACTGTCTCAATGACTTCCCTTTAAAATTACGAAGCACTTAACCTCTTAGCCGCCCCTTTGTGGGGAAAATGGCTCTTCATGCAAGAAACTGGCAACTTATAACCCAAGACAAATGGGTTTTAAATATAGTGTCTCAGGGATACAGATTTCATTTCCACGCACTGCCAACTCCAAACGGGTGGCCAAATCTGCCCCCAAATCAGTGGGCAGAGGCTCAGAAGCAAGTACTTTCCCTCCTAAATATGGGGGCTATTCAACTAGTACCAGAAGAGGAAAAGGGACAAGGTTTCTATTCCAGACTTTTCCTGGTACCCAGAAAAGACAAATCATGGAGTCCTGTTCTGGACCTGTCTAAACACCTTTCTGGACATTCCAGAATTCAAGATGCTTTCTTCACCAGTTACTTCTTATGCTAGGTAAGGATGCCTGGTTGGCAACTCTAGACTTAAAATGCTTACCTGCATATCCCAATCAGGGAATCTTGCAGAAGATACCTACGCTTCAACTCAGGCTATACTTGCATTATCAGTTCTCTGCACTGCCCTTTGGCTTGTCTACTGCGCCCAGGGTATTCACAAAGTGCATGGCTCCAGTAATTGCATTTTGCAGGCAAAGAAATATCCAAATATATCCATACCTGGGACGATTGTCTAATTCAGGCAGAAAACCAGGCCATTCTTCTAAAACATCTGGCGTTTGTAAAATGGGTTCTAACTTGTCTAGGGTACACCATAAACGAAAATAAATCACAACTGGTACCCTCTCAAAAAATGACATTCCTGGGTGAAACTTGAATACAACTGCCCAGATGGCTTTCCTTGCGCCAGAAAAGCAAATTAATTTGGTAACTTACTTCAAACAGGTGGCCACAAAAATCCTGCTATCTGCAAGGCAAATAATGCAAGCCTTGGGGTTCATGGCCTTCTGCATTCTTCTAATTCCATATGCAAGACTGCATATGAGGAAACTTCCCTGGTACTTATGATTCCTATCATACCTTGTCTGCGCCTAGAGATGTTCGTGTTTCCCTGTTGCAGTCATTACCATTGGGCTATCCTACTGGCAGGCTACCCGCAATTGGTCTGACTTCCAAAGTCTAGGTCCGGCGTCTGTTGCTGTCACCACCTCCCTGACGTCAGTGCGCCAGGGGTATAAAAGATGCAGCCGATGCCATTTTCTTCTGTCTTTGTTGCCGCACGGTGCCCGAAGCAAAAGCAGTTCGCAAGTGCCGGTCGGCCGCCTCCTGAGATTTTCAAAATCGAATTTCAGATCCGAAGTCTTCATTAAAGCTAAGTACCCCGTTGGGGAAACTTTTTTTCTTGCTCTAGACCGATGTCAGAAAAAGTTAATTGCATTTCTTGTGGGAAGCAAATACCTCATAAGGATTTTCATTCTTACTGTACTCCTTGCCTAGGCCCTGACCACGACTTTGTTAGTTGTCGGTTTTATGCTAGATTTAACCAACGCACTATTAAGCGTTGGTACGATTTTGCATTTCATTACTTTGGCAGAAGATTTAATTATATAATGCCGTTGGAACAGCCGACTACCGGAGTTTATAAAAAGCGCAAAGAAAAATAAAAGAACAAGCACCCGAGGTCCAAAACAGACTACGAGGCTTCCGCTAGGCCTGCCGCCGGTTCTCAGTGAGGTGCTTTCGCAGCCCCTGACGCCTGCTACTTCAGAGCCAAATGCCGCTTCGGACTCCCACGTGAAGCTGACTAGGCTGCTGGAAACTCAAGGTATTGGACACTCTGAAACTATTCCCTCAGATGGGTCCGGAGCCGCTGAGCAGGCATCGGCTTCTGAGGGTGTTTTCAGGCCTACACAGTTATCTGTAAAATCAACTTCAGCTTCAAAGGCAAAGACTAAAGCACCTCTAAAGACAAAGAAAAAAGTACAGCATTCTCCTGGACAGGCCTCCATGCCTAAAAAACAGATGCTTAAAATGGCCGAAGACCTAATTACTTTGATCAGGGGTTCCCATCCCCCTACTGATAAGAGGCCTAGGCAGGAGATAGAATATGAATCTTCAGATCAGGTTTCCATTTCCTGTAATTCCTCTTCTTGACAGGAATATCCTCTTCCTCCCTATGAGGATTCTGTTGCTGAAGAATCTATCCCTTCAGCCTCTCCTCCTAGGGATTATTCTTTTGGGGAGAACCTGCATACTATGAGGGAGCATTTCCACTGGGAGAGCCAAGATTACTCAGAATCCAAGAAAAGGCTCAGACTTCCTTTTATTAACTCAGCACAGGCCCCTTGCTATTCCTCCTGTTTTAGACATTGTAAATGATGTATTTTCAGAGTCCGGTCTGTCTCCTGACTCTTTACCATCAGCTCCGGTTAAGCCAGACAGATACTACAGGGTTCCTGATTCACATAAATTTCTTTATAAAAACCCTGCTGCTGACCCAGAAACTCTGTGTCCCAAAGGGGTCAAGGCTTCCACTGCAAAAAACCCTATCCTCTCTGATAGGGATTCAAGGGCCCTGGACAGTTGGGAGAAAAAGATTTATACTTCTGCTACCTTGGGTGTAAGAGCTTTAAATTGTCAGTTTCATATGCTTAAATATCAGCAATATCTTATGTCGCTGCTTAAACAGAAAATGTTGACAAATTCAGAATGTGCAGAAAACAAAGAAATGCAGGATTTATTGCATGCAGTTGAACAAGTGGGTAAGTATACTTTGCAGTGTGGTTTTGATTCTCTAGAGGTCTCCTGCAGGGCTGCTGTTATGGGTTCTGTCATTAGGAGGCATGCTTGGCTAAAAACAGATCTGCCTGATCATGCTAAAGCAAAAGTTTTAAATGCTCCATTACAGCGTGATACCTTGTTTGGTGTTAAAGCAGAAAAGGTGTTGAAGAAAATGGAGGACAAAGCTAAATATATGCAAACAATGAAGGATTTCTTACAGGTACAGCCTCCCAGATTTAGCAGGAACTGGCCTACAAAGAATTGGTCTTTTCCAGTGTCAGACAGGCCACAAAGAGGCAGATCACAGCCCCAAGGCTCATATAGCCCTAAATAATGGGGTGCTTCTACCTCCAAAAACGGAGAGGAAAAATCGCAGCCAATACAGGAAACCGTCTCAATGACTTCCCCTTGCCAGCACCAAGCACTTAACTTCTGGCAGCCCCTTTGGGGGGAAAACTAGCACTTTTTTCACAAAATTGGCACATGATCACCCAGGACAAATTGGTCTTAAATGTCGTATCACAAGACTACAGGTTCCACTTTCACACCCTGCCAAGTGCAAACAGTATGCCAGACCTGCCACGCAGTCAATGGGCAGAGGCACAAAAACAAGTTTCATCCCTCATGGACATGAGGGTCATTCAGCAAGTACCACGGCAAGAGCAGGGACTAGGATTTTACTCTACTATTCTTGGTGCCCAGAAAGGACAAAGCCTGGAAACCAATACTAGACCTGTCTATCCTAAACACATTTCTAGATATTCCAAAATTCAAAATGTTAACTCTGAAACAGCTTCTGCCCATGCTGGGCAAGAAGGCTTGGCTTGTGACTTTAGACCTAAAAGAGGCATACCTGCAGGTCCCAATCAGACAGTCATGCAGAAGATACCTCAGATTTATAGCTGGCTCAGTGCACTACCAGTTCTCTGCACTGCCCCTTTGGCTTATCTACTGCGCCCAGGGTCTTCAAAAAATGCCTGGCACCAGTAATTGCATTTTGCAGACAGAGGAATACAAATATATCCTTACTTGGATGACTGCCTTATTCAAGCAGAGAATAAGGACATTCTACTACAGCATCTAGCGTTTGTAAAAAGATTAACAGGTCTAGGGTACACAGTAAATGAAAAGAAGTAAAAACTCGTACCCTCTCAAGAGATAATATTCCTGGGTGCAAGCTTAAATACAACTGGCCAGATGGCTTATCTCATGCTAGACAAGCAAAGGTAACTGACTACTTATTTCAAAATGTTGGCAACAAAGACCCAGTTATCTGCAAGAACAATTCTGCAGGCTTTGGGCTTCATGGCATCCTGCATTCTGCTAATTCCATATGCAAGACTCCATATGAGGAAACTTCAGTGGTATCTAAAAAGTGTTTGGACTCAACTTTGCCACAGCCTGGAAACAATATTTACCCTCATTCCCTGCCTGCAACAGGAGTTTCGATGGTGGGCAAAAGCCTGTCACCACAACACTGGACAGCCATTCACCTTACCCACAGCCAGGCAGACATTAACAGATGCATCAGATTATGCCTGGGGGACCCATATGGCAGGAAGATTTATTCAGGGCACATGGTCCGAAAGTCTAATGCATCTACATATCAATCAAAAAGAGATGCTAGCTGTTCAAAATGCCCTGACAGCCTTCAAGGATCTACTTCATCCAGGACAACTACTGATAAAGACGGACAATACTACAGTCATGTGGTACATAAACAAGCAGGGAGGCACACATTCCTAACCCCTCTGCAGGCTAGCCATGAACTTGTGGGACACAGCATTGACTTACCAAGTACATCTGCAAGCACAATTCCTGCCAGGAAAGATAAATATTCTGGCAGACGAACTAAGCGGAAACCTAATGGATCCCCACGAGTGGAAATTGGATCCGCAAGTCTTCAGCATGTCTTCAGCATGATAACAAGAAACTGGGGATGCCGGGACATAGACCTATTTGCCTCCACTCACCACTACTAACTACAGAGATTCTGCACAAGGACTTATCACAAGCAAGCATGGAAAGTGGATGCTCTATCTTTCAGCTGGAAAAACCTAACAGTATATGCCTTTCCTCCACTGCCTCTCCTCCCCAAGGTACTCCTAAAGGTTAGACAAGAGAAGCCAAAAATGATACTGATTTGCCCCAGACTGGCCCCGCCAGCACTGTTGCCCAATCCTAAAGCGCTTGTCTCAATGCCCAGCTTGGACACTACCTCAAATTCCTCACTTATTGACCCAACAACAGTCAAATACTGCACAGCCAACTCGGGACCTTAAACCTGGCAGCATGGCAGATAATGTAGCCATTCAAGACGCACCTCTCTCTAAAGTGGTGATGGATGTTAATTTGGAGGCCAGGAGGCCTAGCACCAGAAAATCTTATGCAGAAAAATGGAAGAGATTTTGTGCTAGGAAACTGGCACAAGGAACTGACACAATTGTTCCAAATATTCGTCAGATTTTGCAATACTTAACTGAGATGCTGGATAAAGGCCTTTCCTTTTCATCAATTTAAAATTCATGCCTCTGCCATTTCAGCTCATTACAATACAGAACCACCTATTTTTTCTCGCCCATTACTAAGGCAGTAGCTCAGAGGGGCCAAAAACATAAGACCTCCAAGGAGAGCACCAATACCTGCATGGGATCTCAACTATGTCTTGGAAAAACTCACACTTCCTCCGTTTGAGCCAGCCTTTGCAGCTGATATAAAATTCTTATCCAGGAAAACAGCTCTGCTCCTAGCAATAACCTCTGCTAGACGAGTCTCAGAGTTACAGGCACTCATGGCTGTGGAACCTTTTATCATTTTCCATCCTGACAGGGTTTCTCTGAGAACAAACCCAACATTTATGCCTAAGGTATTGTCCAGTGTGGCCCTTAAGACAATTAATTTGCCTACCTTTTATCCAAACCCACAGAATAAGGGTGAGAGACTTCTGCATTCTTTGGACATTCACAGGCAGTTACACTTCTTGGACAGAACCAAAGCTTTCAGAAAGACTGAGCAACTTCTAGTGGCATATGCTGCAGAATCACAAGGAAAGCCTATCTCAAAGCAGACTATTTCAAAGTGGATAGGTCACTGCTTTCGTTTCTGATATTCACAGCATGGCAAATCAGTGCCTAAGGACATTAAGCCACATTCAACCAGAGCAGCAGCCACTTCAGCAGCCTTCCTCCGAGGAGTACCAACCAAAGACATCTTAGAGGCTGCAACTTGGAGTTCAGTGCACACTTTTCCAATCACTATCACTTACCTCTGTACTCTAAATCCAGGGCAGGCTTTGCCACTGCAGTTTTGCAGGGCCCCATAGCCTCTCCTAATCCTATATATCACCAGTCTCCCAACCATAGCTTTGGTATTCAACCCAATGGTAATGACTGCAACAGTGAAACACAATGAACATAGTACAGTTGTGTACCTACCATAAATGTAGATGTTCGAGTGTATTCACTGTTGCAGTCCAGGTTACCCACCCACCATTCCCCTTTCTTTTGCTGGGACTTCTCTGTTCTTCTCTATTCTATGCACCCTATGTGGTGTATTTACTTGTAGATGAAGGAAAATTTGTTTTTTTGTGTATGCATGCTTATTGCCATAATTTAGCCTGTCATTTTAGGGGCACCTGGCATCTGGGGCAAGAAAAACTGAAGAAAATGGCATTGGCTGCATCTTTTATACCCTCTGGCGCACTGACGTCAGGGAGGAAGCGACCGCAACCGATGCCAGACCTAGACTTTGGAATTCAGGCCAACTGCGGGTAGCCTGCCAGCAGGATAACCCAATGGTAATGACTGCAACAGTGAATACACTCTAACATCTACATTTATGGTAGGTACACAACTATACTTTCCTATGGTGGGCAGAGGCCTGCCACCAAAACTAGGGACTGCCATTCACACCACCCCCTGCTGCCCAAACCCTAACTAGAGACTCTTCAGACTATGCATGGTGGGCTCATCCGGCAGGAAAGTGCATTCATGGCAAGTGGAGCCCAATTCAAATGCACCTTCATATCAATCAAAAAGAAATGCTAGCTGTACAGAATGCACTGACAGCCTTCAAGGAGTACCTTCATCCAAGGCAACTAATGTTAAAGACTGACAACACCATGGTTATGTGGTACATAAACAAGCAGGGGGGTTACACATTCCTACCCCCTCTGCAGACTAGCCATGGCATTGTGGAACACTGCCTTGAGCTACCAAGTACAGCTACAAGCTCAATTCCTGCCAGGAAAGCAGAATATTCTGGCAGACGAGCTAAGCAGAAATCTCATGGACCGACATGAATGGAGACTGGAACCTCGGATATTCAACATGTTGACACACAAATGGTGGGGGGGGGCCCAGACATGGATCTTTTTGCCTCACCCCAGAACTACCAGTTGGACAAATTTTGCACAAGAACTCCTCACAAAAAAAGCCTGGAAAGTGGATGCTCTGTCCTTAAGCTGGAAAAAAACGAACAGTGTATGCCTTTCTCCCTTTGCTTCTGCTCTGCAAAGTTCTACTAAAAGTCAAACAGGACAAACCAAAAATTATTTTGATTGCTCCAGACTGGCCTTGTCAACACTAGTACCACTCCTGCACAGTGTATTGCACATTTCTCCCTAGCACCTGCCTCGGACACCTTCCTTACTGTCTTAGCAGGAGAACCACATTCTGCACCCTCAGCTCCAAACATTGAATCTTGTAGCTTGGCTAATCACTTAAATTCTCCCTTAGCATCCCTCAGCAAACCTGTGATGGATGTCGTTTTGGAGGCGAGAAGACCTAGCACAAGGAAATATTATGCTGTCAAATGGAAAAGATTCTGTGCCTGAAATCAGTCCCAAGGAATGAGCACAGCAGCTCCCAGTTTTCCTCAGATTTTGCAATACGTAACTGAAATGCTTCACAAGGGCCTGTCTTTTTTTTTCCGTAAAAATCTATGCTTCAGCCATTTCGGCTCATTAGAACACAGAACTCTTCTCTCATCCTCTGCTAAAGCAGCATCTCAGAGAGGCCAAAAACTTGAGACCACCCAGGAGAGCTCCAACCCTTGCCTGGGACTTTAACTTTGTATTGGGAAACTCGCTCTGCTTCCTTTCAAGCCAGCTGCTACTGCAGACTTAAAATTTATTTCCTGGAAAACAGACTTCCTTTTAGCAATCACTTCAGCTAGAAGGATATCTGAATTACAGGCCCTTATGGCAGTGGAGCCTTTCATCATTATTTTTCATGTGGACAGGGTATCTCTCAGAGCAGTCCATCCTTCATGCCTAAGGTGGTATCCATTGTGGCTCTTAATCAGACCATTCATATGCCAACTTTCTTTCCCAATCCACAGAACAAGGGGGAGCGGATTCTGCATTCATCTGATGTACACAGACAACTTAGATTCTACTTGGACAGGACTAAATCTCAAAGGAAATCTCAACAACTACTGGTAGCATTTGCTGCAGGGGCAGTGGGGAAGGCTGTTTCAAAGCAAATCATTTCTAAATGGATGAGCCATTGTATTAATTTCTGCTATAAGCACCATGGAAAACCTATCCCCAGGGGATCAGATCTCATTCCACCAGGGCTGCATCTGCTTCTACAGCCTTTTTCAGAGGTGTTCCTACCAGGGATATTCTAGAAGCTGCTAACTGGTGTTCAGTTCATACTTTCACCAAGCATGATCACTTACCAGTTTTTCTCTAAATCCAGAGCTGGCTTTGCCACTGATGTTTTGCAGGGCCTTATAGCTGGTCCTAATGCTGTATAAATCCATCGTCCCAACCATAGCTTTGGGAATCTACCCAAATGTAATGACTGCAACAGTGAAACACAAAGAACATAGTGCAGTTGTGTACACTTAACATAAATGTAGATGTTCGAGTGTATTCACTGTTGCAATCCTGGTTACCCTCCTTCCAGCCCCCTGTAGGTCTTACTATACCTCTACTTTGTTTTACTATGCTTAAAAGCCTTTTTGGTGTATTTGCTTTTGTTTGGAGGTATGTTTTTGTGTTTTTTATTACTTACATATATTTTACTCCCCATTTGGGGGCACCTGAAATCTGGGGCAAGAAAAACTGATGTAATGGCGGCTTCTGCATGTTTTATACCCCTGACGTCATGCAAGAAGGGACAGCAAGCGACGTAGGACCCACGACTTTATTAATCAGGCCGACTGAGGGCAACCTGCCAGCAGATTACCCCCAAATGTAATGACTGCAACAGTGAATACACACTCTCTAACATCTACATTTATGTTAAGTATACACAACTGTACTTTCACACGAGTGCTGGTTGGCTGCTGCCTGAGATTCTTCTGAATTGAAGCTGAAGTCTTTTAAAGCTAAGTACCCCTTTGGGGGGGATCCTTTTCTCTTGCACTAACCGATATCCGAAAAAGTTAATTCTCTCACCAATGGAAAAAAATACCACACCGAGACTTTCTTACTGTCACTTGCTTAGGCCCAGACCATGATGTCCCCTGCTGTCGCTTTTGTGCTTTGTTCAGTGCCAGAACTGTCATTGGGCCCTTATTGTAGCTAGATATTTTCGCTTGCAGTCCTCTAATTTCGATATGGCTTTAGTATGCCGTCCGACAGCAGATATTCTGAAAAAATGTAAAGATAGACCGCACAGGTCCTAACCTACCAACAAAGCTTCCGTTAAACAAGTAGTCAGTTCTCCAGTCCTCAGTGAGGTGCTTTTGCACCCCTTGATGCCTGCTTCTGTGATTTCACAGGCCACTAAAGAGACACTTTCGGAGTCTGGTATGCCGCAGACCTCTTCTTCGACTAAGCATCCCATGGTGTCTTTCCCTTGGGTGGGTCCGGAGCCACTGTGCAGACACCTACTTCTGAGGAAGCAGTACCGATTCTCAACCCAAACTGACTTTTTTCGCATCTACCGTTCTTTTGAAAACTACCGAGTTTCTAAGGTCCAGTGTACAAACCACACCCAAGAAACTGACCCAATCTCCGGCACCTGCTTCTTTGCCTCAGTCTCAAATGCTTAAAATGGCGGAAGACCTTATGCTGATCAGGGGAAGCCAAGCTACCTCTTCCAACAGGAAAAGAGGTCTGTCCCCACTAGTTTTGTCTGAACAGGAGTCTGATGAGACTGATGCATCTGAATATGAAGACATGCAACCCCTCTCTGCTTTGAGGATTCTGATGCAGAGGACTCCATTCCTTCAGCCTCTCCCCCTGAGGACTTTTCCTGTGGGGAAACCCTTCATACCTTAAGGGAACATTTCCAGTGGGAAATGCCAGGACTACCCTCAGTCTAAAAAAGAGATTCAGGGAATTCTTGGATCTTGCACAACACAGACCCCTGGCCATTCCCCCAGTCCTGAATATTGTGGAGGATGTTTTCTTGGAATCCATTTCGACTCCTGACACCCTCCCTCCTGCACCCAGAAAAATAGGTGGTAGAGTCCCTGACTTGCACAAATTTTGTTTTAAAAATCCTACTACTGACCCTGAGGTAATTTCTCGGGGGCCTAAAGGAATTAAAACCGCCTCTGCTAAGAATCCAACCCCCTCAGATAGGGATTCCCAAGCACTAGACATATGGGGTAAAAAAGGTATACACCTCCGCTACTCTCGCTGTCAGAGCACTAAATTGCCAGTTCCATATGCTAAAATTTCAGCAACATACCCTGGAACTTCTCAAACAAAAATTGTCTTCCTTTCCTGCTTGTGCAGAATCAAGAGTTCATGCATATTCTGCAAGTCAAGTAACTAAACACACCTTGCACTGTGGTTTTGATACCTTAGAAGCTTCTTGCAGGGCAGCAGTCAACGGTTCTGTCCTTTGAAGGCGTGCATGGCTTAAGGAACAGCCCTTGCCAGACCATGTTAAATCTAAATTGTTGGATGCACCCTTGCACGAAGACAATTTATTTGGCAGTAAGGCAGAAGAGGTCTTAAAGATGGAAGAAAAAGCTAAATCTGTGCCGACAGTTAAGGATTTCTTACAGGTCCAGCCACCCAGGTTCTGCAGGCATTGCCCCTCCAAGCACTCGCTTTTCTTGCTCCCACCAGGTCAGTTCAGCCCAGACCCCGTGGAAGCAACCTCCCCCAGACAGCAGCCACAGGGAATGCAGAGATCTAAACAGTGGACTTCCTCCACTTCAAAAACAGGGAGTTCTAACCCACCCCCTTATGGTAAGAAGTCATAATGACTCTCCTCCCCCACCCCCTCCTTCTGCCCACCCTCACTTACCCCTAGGAGGAAAACTCTCCTTTCTCGCAAGCACCTGGGCTGCTATTACTAACTACTGCTGGGTCGTCAACATAGTGTCCCAGGGATACAAATTTTCTTTCCACACCATCTCCAAAAGGTTTTCCAGATCTACCTCCAAACCAGTGGGCAGAGGCGCAAAAGCAAGTCCTTTCCCTGCTCTCCATAAGGGCAATAGACCATGTTTCTGCAGTACAGAAAGGCCAAGGTTTCTACTCCAGACTTTTTCTGGTACCCAGAAAAAAGGGCACCTGGCGCCCCATCCTCAGTCTAGCCTTTCTAAACAATTTCCTGGTGATACCAAATTTTAAAATGCTCACCCTCCAGTAGCTGCTGCTCATGATCTCCAAGGATGCTTGGCTAGCCACCCTAGACCTAAAAGAGGCCTACCTCCACATTCCTATCAGGGAATCATGCAGTAAATATCTACATTTCAGGGCAGGATCTCTGCACTTTCAGTTCTCTGCATTTCCCTTTGGCTTATCTACTGTTCCCAGAGTTTTCACAAAATGTCTGGCTACAGCCATTGCCTTTTGCAGACAAAGGAATATCCTGATGTTCGTGTGACACTGCTGCAGTCATTACACTTGGGTTATCCTGCCGGCAGGCGGTTCCCCAGCTGGCCTGAGTTCCAAAGTCGTCTTGGTCCAGCGTCGGTTGCTGTCGCCTCCTCCCTGACATCAGTGCAACAGGGGTATATAAGATGCAGCCCACGCCATTTTATTCAGTCTTTCTTGCAGCGCGGTGCCCGAAGCAAAAGCAGTTTGCAAGTGCCGGTCGGCCTACTCCTGAGATTTTCATTCCGAATCCAGAACCGAAGTCTTCTACAAAGCTAAGTACCCCGTTGGGGAAACTTTTTCTTGCCTCAGACCGATGTCAGTAAAAGTTAATAACTGTATTTCTTGTGGGAAGCAAATACCTCATAAGGATTTCCATTCTTATTGTATCCCATGCCTAGGCCCAGACCACGACGTTACTGGCTGTCATTTTTGTGCTAGGTTTAATAAGCGCACTATTAAACGTCTGTTTGATTTTGCCTGACATTACTTTGGCAGAAAATTTAATTATACCATGCCGTCGGAACTTCCGACAACCGGTATTCATAAAAAGCGCAAAGACAAGGACAGGCATCTGAGGCCCAAAACTGACAAAGCCTTTTCTAGGCCAGTCACCGGTTCTCCGGTTTTCAGTGAGGTGCCTTCGCAGCCCCTGACGACCGCTTTTGCAGAACCACAGGCTGCCCCCGACCCCCACGTGGAGATGGCTGGGCCTTCGGATGCACTAGCTTTTCAGCAGACCGATGTCAATTCTGCAGAGGGATCCGGAGTACCTGAGCTTACCCGCACCTTCAGAGGGTGTCTTCAGACCTACTCAGCTAAGCATTAAACTCTCTTCTAAGTCAAAGCCTCCTTTAAAAACTAAGAAACAAGTACAGCATTCTCCAGGACAGGCCTTCATGCCTAAGAAACAAATGCTCAAAATGGCCGAAGACCTAATCACTCAGATCAGGGGTTCCCATCCCCCACCTGATAAAAGGCCTAGACAGGATGCAGATTATGATTCATCTGACCAGGGGTCCATTTCCTCAGATTCATCCTCAGACCTGGGATATTCTTTACCCCCTTATGAGGATTCTGATGCTGAGGAATCTATTCCATCAGCCTCTCCGCCTGAGGACTACTCCTTTGGGGAAACCTTACATACCATGATGGAGCATTTCCATTGGGAAGGCCAGGATTATTCAGAATCCAAGAAAAGGCTCAGAGACTTCCTATTATTACCTCAACTCAGACCCCTGGCTATTCCACAATATCTAGCACTGGCGGATGATGTGTACACTGAATCCAGCTTAAATCCTTATTTCTTACCTCTAGCTCCACTTAAACTGGACAGATAGAGTCCCTGACTCTCACAAATTTCTGTATAAAAGCCCTGTTGCTGATCCTGAAACTGTTTCTCAGGGACCTAAGGGGTTAAGGCCTCATCAGCAAAGAACCCAGTTCCCTTTGACAGAGATTACAGAGCACTAGACAGATGGGGAAAGAAAGTATATACATCTGCAACTTTAGCAATGAGAGCCTTAAATTGCCAGTTTCACATGCTAAAATATCAGCAATGTTTGATGTCTCAGTTGAAACAAAAAAAATGCTTCCAGATACAGATCCTCCTAATTTTAAAGAAATGCAGGATTTATTGCATGCCGCTGAACAAGTGGGAAAGCATACTTTGCAATGTGGTTTTGATTCTTTAGAGGCCGCATGCAGAGCAGCAGTTACAGGCTCTGTCATTAGAAGACATGCATGGTTAAAAGAACATACGTTACCAGATCATGTTAAAGCTGAATTACTGGATGCACCTTTACAGCAGGATGTTTTATTTGGAGTTAAGGCAGAAGAGGTATTAAAGAAAATGGAGGATAAGGCAAAATCTATGCAAACAGTGAAGGATTTCTTACAGGCTCGGCCTCCTCGATTTAGTAGAAACTGGCCAACAAAGAATTGGTCCTTTCCAGTTAATGACAGACCTCAGAGGGGCAGATACAGACTGCTAAGAGGTAGAGGTCAACCACAAGGTCCTTACAGGCCTCGACAATGGGGTGCATCAGGCCAGAAAGAAGGGGAAGACAGGCACCAACCATATAAAAAGAACAGCCCCAGTGACTTCCCACTCCAGCTGCCAAACAACTCACTCTTTGCAGCCCCGTTGGGAGGAAACTGGCACTTCATCACAATTGGCATATGATCACCCAAGACAAACGGGTTCTCAATATTATTTCAAAAGGTTACAGGTTCCACTTTCACACTCTGCCAAGATTAAAAGGAATGCCAAATCTGCCACTAAATCAATGGGCAGAGGCCCAAAAACAAATTATGGCACCCATGAACATGGGAGCTATTCAGAAGGTACTACCACAGGAACAATGGCAAGGATTTTACTCAAGACTCTTTCTGGTTTCCAGAAAAGACAAAGCCTGGAGGCCCATTCTGGATCTTTCTTCTCTAAACACTTACCTGGATGTTCCAAAATTCAAAATTTTGACATTAAAGCAGCTTCTTCCCATGCTGGGCAAGCAAGCTTGGCTCGTGACTTTGGACCTCAAGGAGGCATACCTGCATGTCCCTATCAGACAAAACTGCAGAAGATACCTCAGGTTCTTAGCTGGTCCAATGCACTATCAATTCTCTGCACTGCCCTTTGGATTATCTACAGCGCCCAGGGTCTTCACAAAGTGCTTGGCACCAGTAATTGCATTTTGCAGACAGAAAGGAATTGAAATTTACCCATACCTGGACTACTGCCTGATTCAAGCAGAGAGCAAGGACATTCTTCTACAGCATCTGGCGTTTGTAAAAAAGTTAAGTTGCCTGGGGTACACAGTAAACTAAAAGAAATCAAAACTAGTGCCCTCACAAGAGTTAATATTCCTGGGTGCCAGCTTGAACACAATGGCCCAGATGGCGTTTCTCATGCCAGACAAGCAAGGACAGCTGACACAATACTTTCAATTGATGGCAACAAAGACCCAACTCCCTGCAAGAAAAATTCTGCAGGCCTTTGGCTTCATGGCATCTTGCATACTACTAATTCCATATGCCAGACTGCATATGAGGAAACTACAATGGTACCTAAAGAATGTATGGTCTCAACACTGTCAAAGTTTGGAAACTGTTATACCACTAATACCTTGCCTTCAACAGGAGTTTCGATGGTGGGCTCAAGCTTGTCGCCTCAACAAGGGACAGCCTTTCACTCAACCCGCAGCCAGGCAAACACTGACAACAGATGCATCGGATTACGCCTGGGGAGCACACATGGCAGGAAAATGTATTCAGGGCAAGTGGCCCACAGAACAAAGGCATCTTCACATCAATCAAAAAGAGATGCTAGCTGTACAAAATGCCCTTATAGTTTTCAAGGACCCGTTGCATCCAGGACAACTACTTCTAAAGACAGACAACGCTACAGTTATGTGGTACATAAACAAGCAAGGGGGCACTCATTCCTACACCCTCTGCGGACAAGCCATGACTTTGTAGAACACAGCTATAAACTATGAAGTTCATCTACAAGCACAATTCCTGCCAGGAGAGAAAAACACACTGGCAGATGACTTGAGCAGAAATATCATGGATCCCCACGAATGGGAAATGAATCCTCAAATATTCAGAACGAGGATAAAGAAATGGTGGAGCTCGAACATAGATCTGTTTGCCTCCCCAATGAATTGCCAGCTAAAGAAATACTGCACAAGGAGTTACCATCCGCAAGCATGGAATGTGGATGCCCTCTCATTCAACTGGACAAACCTACAAGTATATGCTTTTCCACCACTGCCTCTTCTCCCAAAGTTACTCATAAAAGCCAGGCAAGAAGAGCCAAAAATGATCCTGATTGCCCCAGACTGGCCACGCCAGCACTGATACCCAATCTTAAAAAACTTAGCAAAAGGACCATCCTGGATTTTGCCTCTAATACCACATCTGCTGTCTCAGCACAACGATCAGTTACTCCACAGCCAGCTAAAGACACTAAACCTAGCTGTATGGAAGATTCCCTAGCCATGCAAGCAATGCCTCTCTCCAAAACAGGTATGGATGTCATTCTGGAGGCCAGAAGGCCTAGTACCAGGAAAGCCTACTCTGATAAATGGAAGAGATTCTGTGCCTGGAACCAGGTTCACAGCCTTGATCCTCTTGTGCCAAACATTTCTCAGATACTATAATATTTGACTGCGATGCAGGACAAAGGCCTCTCCTTTTCATCCATCAAGATCCATGCCTCTGCCATCTCTGCACATTACAACATGGATCCGCCAATTTTCTCTAATCCTTTGTTAAAACAGTACCTCAGAGGGGCTAAAAACATAAGACCGCCCCGTAGAGCACCTATTCTAACTTGGGACCTCAACTTTGTTTTGGAAAAATTAACTTTACGTCCTTTTGAACCAGCTAGCACGGCAGAATTAAAATACATCTCTTGGAAAACTGCTCTGCTGCTGGCAATAACTTCTGCAAGAAGAGTTTCAGAATTACAGGCACTAATGGCAGTGGAACCTTTCCTCATTTTCCAGCAGGATAGGGTGTCCTTAAGAACTAACCCCTATGTTTATGCCTAAGGTGGTTTCAAGTGTGTCTCTAAACCAAACCATTCACTTGCCTACTTTATATCCAGAACCACAGAATAAAGGGGAAAGACTACTGCATTCATTGGACATTCACAGGCAGTTACGCTTCTACTTGGACAAAACCAAAGCTTTCAGAAAATCTGAGCAATTATTGGTAGCATATGCTGCAGCAGCACAGGGAAAAGCCATTTCAAAACGGACCATTTCCAAATGGATAGGACATTGCATACGTTTCTGCTATACGCACCATGGAAAACCTGTGCCTAACATCATTAGATCTCACTCCACCAGGGCAACAGCCACTTCATCTGCCTACCTCCGAGGAGTACCTATCAAGGATATTTTGGAAGGAGCAACATGGAGTTCTGTGCATACCTTCACCAAGCATTACCATCTGCCTCTATACTCTAAATCCAGAGCTGGCTTCGCCTCTGCAGTGCTGCAGGGCCTTATCGCCACCCCTAATTCCTTATAGAACCAACCACCCTACCTCAGCTTTGGGATTCTACCCAAGTGTAATGACTGCAGCAGTGTCACACGATGAACATAGTACAGTTTTGTACCTACCATAAATGTAGATGTTAGCGTGTAGACACTGCTGCAGTCTGGGTTACCCTCCCTCCTTCCCTCTTACTGGCTAGTACGTACCTAGATGTCCAAGAATGCAACTGCAGTCCTGACATATGGGTTGTCCTGCCTCAGGCAGCCCCTCGGTCGGCCGGATTCCAAAGTCTGGGTCCAGCGTCGGCTGTTGTCGCTTCTTCCCTGACGTCAGAGCGGCTGGGGTATAAAATCATCAGCCGACGCCATCTTCAGTCTTTCTTGCCGCGCAGTGCCCGAAGCAGAAGCAGTTCGCAAGTGCCGGTCGGCCAGCTCCTGTGTTTTCAGTTACCGAAGTCATCAAAAAGCTAAGTACCCCGTTGGGGAACCTTTTCTTGCCTCAGCCGATGTCAGATAAAACTGCAAAAGTTAATAATTGTTTGTCTTGTGGTAAACAAATACCTCATAAGGATTTCCATTCTTACTGCCTTCCCTGCTTGGGCCCAGACCACGACGTCTCGGGCTGTGCTGCCTGTGCTTGCTCCAATAAGCGCACACTTAGGCGCCGGGCAGAATTTGTTGAAGACTTTTTTGGGAAAAATTACTCCTATATCATGCCGTCAGAGCTTCCGACAGCACGCGTTTCCAAAAAACGGAAGGACCGGGACCGACCTTCGCGGCCTGCGACTTCCACCGACACCACGCCTAAGCCTACCGCGAGTGTCTCTGTCTCTTCGGAGGCGGTAATTCAACCACTCCAGGTCGACACCATTTTACCGCACACTACGGTCCCGGAGGCTTCCTCGGTGCCGGTTGTTGTTTTTCCTCCTGAAACCGAAGCCCAAGATTTGCCTGACACCATACAAGTTGACAAGTTGCTCCAGCACGTGGGACAGCTAGGCCTCTTGTGCCTATGTCCATCAAGGCCTACACATGTGCTAAGGCTGCCAGCCAGGCTAAGTCTGACCCTCCTAAATCTTTTTCACAGACTCCCACTTCGGATAAACAGATCTTGACTTTAGCTGCAGATCTAATTTCTTTAATCAGGGGGTCTCAGGCTCATCCAGACAGAGGTTCTCAGCTGCCTTCAGACAAAAGGCCTAGGGTTGAGCAGACAGATGTCCTTTCCTCAGATGAAGCCTCTGGTGAGTCAGGCCTTTCAGATTCCCAGGAAGAACCCTTCCCGGTCTACGAGGATTCTGATATAGATGAATCCATTCCCTCTGCCTCTCCTCCTGAGGATATCTCTTTCTGGGAAATTCTCCACTCCATGAGAGAGCATTTTCAGTGGCAGGGCCAGGATTTCTCCGACTCCAGGAAAAGGCTTCGGACCTTCCTTAAGTTACCCCAGCACAGGCCTTTAGTTATTCCCCCAGTGTTAGATGTATTGGATGATGTGTACTCAGACTCCAGTACTTCTCCTGATTCTCTCCCGATTCTCTCCCTCCTGCTCCTGTCAAGCCAGACAGATATTACAGGGTTCCTGAAACTCATAAGCATTTCTTTAAGGCCCACTCTGTTGATCTAGAAACTATTTCTCAGGGGCCCAAAGGAGTGGCCACTTCCACGACCAAGAATCCTTTGCCCGCAGACAGGGAATCTAGGTCCCTGGAGAGGTGGGGTAAGAAAGTTTATACCTCTACCACCCTTGCCATGAGGGCTCTTAACTGTCTTTTTCATAATGTTTCAGTATCAAGATTTTCTGATGGATGATTTGCAGAAAGTTAGCCTCTCCTGAGCCTTTAGATAGAAAGGCTTTGCAGGATTTGGTTCATAATACTCAGCAGGTTAGCAATCATTTTCTTCATTGTGGTTATGATGCATTGGAAGCTTCATGTAGGGCAGCTATGACAGGGGCCATCGTAGACATGCTTGGTTGAAAGAACAGTCATTGCCAGATCATGTTAAAGTAAAGCTTCTAGATGCACCTCTGGAAAAAGACAAGCTATTTGGTGCTAATGCACAGGGTGTGTTGAAATCAATTGAGGAAAAGGCTAAATCAGTACAAACAGTCAAAGATTTCCTCCAGGTTCAGCCACCAAGGTTCAGCAGGAATTGGCCTTCTAAGAATTGGTCCTTTCCAGACACTGACAAGTTTCAATGGGGAAAAAGCAGGCGTGCTCGAGGTAGAGGGCAATACCGAGGCTCCTACAGGGGCCGCCAATGGCAACCAACTAATCAGAGAAGTGGCGCAGGGACTCCCACTGCTCCACATGGACAATCACAATGACTTGACTTTGACACTGCCGACCAAGGCTCAAAGAGAAGCTCCTTTAGGCGGAAAGTTATCCTTATTTTTAAAAAAAATTGGCAGGTTTTTACAAAGGACGGATGGATTTTGAACATAATAGACGAAGGTTACAGGTTCCACTTCCATACCTTACCAACAAGACAAGGCATGCCAAACCTGCCACACAATCAAAGGGCAGAGGCACTCCTACAAGTTTCAAAGCTGCTACAAATCAAAGCAATAGAAAAGGTTCCTCCTCAGGAACAAGGCCAGGGATTCTACTCAAGACTGTTCCTTGTTCCAAGAAAAGAAAAGCAATGGAGACCTATACTGGACTTGTCCGCTCTAAACACCTTTCTCATTGTGCCAAAATTCAAAATGCTGACGTTACAGCAACTTCTTCCCATGCTGGGCAAGGGGTCTTGGCTGGTTACTCTGGACCTCGAGGTATACTTGCATGTCCCAATCAGACACAGTTGCAGAAGATACCTCAGATTTCTTGCAGGGTCAGAGCATTATCAATTCTCAGCATTGCCGTTTGGCTTATCTACTGCGCCCAGAGTATTCATGAAATGACTGGCATCAGTAATTGCACATTGCAGACTCCAGGGGATACAAATTTACCCTTACCTGGACGACTGCCTTATACAAGCGGACAGCAAACAAGCCTTGATAAGAAACTTGGACTATGTCATACACTTACTACAGGCTTTGGGATACACAGTCAACATTCAAAAATCAAGACTACTGCCATCCCAACAAATAATTTTTCTAGGAGCCAAACTGGACACAAACTCACAAATGGCTTTCCTCACGGAAGAAAAACAAGAACAATTACCAGATTACTTCAAAAGCCTAGCAAAGCTCACCCAGATGACTGCAAGGAAAATCCTGCAGGCCCTGGGTTTCATGGCATCTTGCATTCTTCTGATTCCACTGGCAAGACTACACATGAGAAAACTATAATGGTACCTAAAAAGTTTATGGTCTCAACACAGCCACAACTTAGAAGAAATTATACCACTCATTCCATGTCTTCAAAAGGAATTTTTGTGGTGGGCACAAGCAAGTCAATTAAACAAAGGCATGTCTTTCAACAAACCTCAAGCGAGTCAAACCATTACAACAGACGCCTCAGATCATGGATGGGGGGCGCACATGGAAGGCAGATGCATGCAAGGGCAATGGGCACCCCGGGATATGCATCTGCACATAAATCAAAAAGAGATGTTGGCAGTGATTCATGCAATCGAGACCTTCGGAAAACTTCTTCAGCAAGGTCATCTGCTAATAGACAGACAACACCACTGTCATGTGGTACTTAAACAGGGAGGCACTCATTCTTACCCCCCCTCTGCAGACTAACAATGACTCTTTGGGGAAAAGGCCCTGAAACTGAACTTACAGTTGCAATCCCAGTTTGTTCCAGGCAAGGACAATGTTCTGGCGGACAGTCTAAGCAGAAACATTTTGGACCCGCACGAATGGATGCTGCATCCAGACATTTTTTCGCAAATAACTTGTGCGTGGGGAAGGCCGGACATAGATCTCTTTGCCTCTCACCTCAATCATCATCTGAAGAAGTTCTGTTCGAGGACACACCTTCCTCAAGCCTGGAGAATGGATGCTCTCTCCTTCAGCTGGAATTCTCTGACAATCTCCGCATTCCCACCTCTACCATTAATGACCAAGGTGTTACTGAAGATCAAAGTAGAGCAACCAAAAGGTATTTTGATAGCTCCAGACTGGCCAAGGCAGCACTGGTATCCTTTGCTAAGGAGCATATCTCGCACCAAGCCGTGGCCCCTGCCTCAATGGCCTCTGCTAACTCAGCACAATTACAGGACTGTTCATCCCAACCTGCAAACTTTGCAGCTGACAGCTTGGAGGGTTCCATGATTTCTACCCATATCTCTCTCTCCAAAAAAGTTCAAGAGATCCTTCTGGAAGCACGCAGACCTTCCACCAGAAAAACTTATTCAGCCAAATGGAAGAGATTCATCACCTGGAATGCCAACAAGGGTCAGGATGTATCAGTAATAAACATGCCACAGATACTAGAATACTTGGCAGAAATGCTTCATAGTGGCCTTTCATATTCTTCCATAAAAATACACGCTTCAGCAATCTCAGCAAAATACAACTGTGATCCACCTGTGTTTTCACATCCTTTGCTAAGACAGTTTCTAAGAGGGATAAAGAATATCAAACCTCCCAGGAAACCACCAGTGCCTGCATGGGACCTCAACTTCGTCTTGGAAAAATGAACTCTTCCTCCTTTTGAGCCAGCAGCATCTTCAGAGATGCAATTACTCTCCTGGAAAACAGTTTTCCTGTTGGCAGTTACCTCAGCAAGAAGAGTCTCGGAGATACAGGCCTCATGGCAGTACCTCCATTACTCATTTTTTCATCAGGACAGAGTTTCTTTAAGAACCAAGCCTTCATTCATGCCAAAAGTGATATCCAGGGTGTCTTTAAATCAAGCAAATCACCTGCCTACTTTCTTTCCCAATCCTCAAAATAAAGGAGAAAAGCTGCTGCACACTTTGGACATACACAGACAATTACGCTACTACTCGGGCAGAACAAAGGCCATCAGAAAGTCTGACCAACTATTTGTAGCTTACGCTGCTGGAGTGCAAGGAAAGGCAATTTCCAAACAATTTCAAAATGGATTGGACACTGCATCAGATTCTGATATTCTTTCCATGGAAAAGGTGTGCCAGCCAATATCAGGCCACACTCCACCAGAGCTATAGCCACCTCCACAGCCTTTCTAAGAGGGGTGGCTACAAAGGACATTCTAGAAGCTGCTACATGGGGCTCCGTGCATACATTTTCCAAACACTACAACCTGCCTTTATACTCCAGATCCCGAGCAGGCTTTGCTTCGGCAGTCCTGCGGGGTATTTTAGCTACACCATCTTTTTCTTAGATCCTACCACCCCCAGCTTGGCTATGGTATTCTACCCATATGTCAGGACTGCAGTTGCATTCTTGAAGGACATAGTACAGTTTTGTACCTACCGTAAATGTAGATGTCCGATAGATATGCAACTGCAGTCAGGTTTACCCCCCCTCCTACCCCTCAGTAATTTACCTTTTTTGGGTCCACTACCCCTTTTCCAACTTAGCTGGGGATAGCTTTTATGGTGTATCTGTTTGTTACTATTATGCATGTCTGGAATTTTATGCATTCTCTAAATTTAGCCTTCCTTGGAGGCACCCGGCATCTGGGGCAAGAAACACTGAAGAAGATGGCGTTTGCTGATGATTTTATACCCCAGCCACTCTGACGTCAGGGAAGAAGCGACAACAGCCGACACCGGACCTAGACTTTGGAATCCGGCCGACCGAGGGGCTGCCTGAGGCAGGACAACCCATATGTCAGGAGTGCAGTTGCATATCTATCGGACATCTACATTTATGGTAGGTACAAAACTGTACTTTCCTCTACCTTTTACTACCTATGGGGACTATTTGCTGGTAGCATTTCTTATGTATGTTTTATTAGCAATTTGAATTGCCTACCTATTTGGGGGGGGGCACCTGACATCTGGGGCAAGAAAAACTGAAGAAAGTGGCGTCTGCTGCATCTTGTATACCCCTTTCGCCCTGACGTCAGGGAGGAGGCGACAGCAACAGACGCCGAACCAAGACTTTGGAACTCAGGCTGGCTGGGGAACCGCCTGACGGCAGGATAACCTAAGTGTAATGACTGCAGCAGTATCTACACTCTAACATCTACATTTATGGTAGGTATAAAACTGTACTATTTAACCATACTTAGACGACAGCCTAATTTAGGCAGTCAGCCAGGAAAAGCTGCTCAAGCAGCTGGCCTTTATAAAGTCCCTACTGACCTCTCTAGGGTACACAATCAGCAAAAAGAAATCTAAACAAGTACCCACCCAAAGGATTGTATTCCTGGGAGCAAGCTTGGACACCACATCCCAGAATGACATTCCTTACACCAGAGAAGCAAACTTACCTGACAGCCTACTTCTCTCAACTAGCCAGCAGACCCCAGTTATCTGCAAGGGAATTCCTGCAAGTTCTGGGGTTCATGGCATCTTGCATTCTACTCATTCAATATGCCAGACTGCATATGAGGGAACTTCAATGGTAGATAAAAAGCCTTTGGTGTCAACACTCTTAAGACTTGGAAACTCTTGTACCTATGATACCTTGCCTCAGAAAAATTTTCTTTAGTGGCAGCAGCATGCTCCCACAACAAAGCACTACCTTACTCACTACCCCACACCGCCCAGGCCCTCACCGCAGGTGCATCAGACTATGCCTAGGGTGCACACCTGGACAGCAGGTGCATACAGGGCCAATGGAGCCCACAGCAAATCCATCTGCACATCAACCAAAAAGAGATGATAGCTGTCCAGCATGCCTTGACAACTTTCAATCCCCTTCTCTCCCCATGGGCTCTCCTGAGCAAAGCAGACATCACCACTGTGATGTGGTACATCAACAAGCAAGGAGGGACTCACTGCCACCCTCTATGCAGGCTCGCCATGACCCTTTTCACACAGCTTCTCCCATGCAACTCTACCTGTTAGCACAATTCCTGCCAGTTTCTTTAAACTCTCTGGTAGACCACTTAAGCAGAAATCTTCTGGACCCACACGAGTGGCAGCTAGACAAAATAACCTTCAACCTAATAACGCAGAAATGGGGCACCCCGAAGGTCGACCTGTTTGCCTCCCACAGTAACCATCATCTCAGCAAGTTCTGCACCAGGGAGCAGCACTGCATGGCTTGGAAAGTGTATGCCCTGTCCTTCCCCTGGGTCAGTCTGTAGGTCTATGCCTTTCCTCCACTACCTCTCATACACAGGGTACTGCTCAAAATAAAGGAGAAAAACCATGGACAATTCTTATTGCTCCAGACTGGCCTCACCAGCACTGGTACCCACTGCTGCGCAGCCTGTCCCCGCTGCCACAATGGTATCTCACTCAGACCCCGACCCTCCTGACCCAGATGAAAGGGGAATTTATGCATCCTCAATTGCAGACCCTCAGTTTGGCAGCTTGGCTTATTCCCTAACCAGTGATCATTTTGCCAACCTCAGTAAACAGGTTCTAGAGGTTATATGTGAGGCCAGACGCCCTAGCACTAGAAAGTCTTATGCTGACGTAAAGGTTTTGCACCTAGATTCAGGCTAAGAGCCGATACGGCACTGCTCTCCCTCCCTCCCTCTCATCCTAGATTACTTAGCTGACCTGCTACACAGTTGTCTATTTTTCCTTTGTTAAAATTCATGCCTGTGCTATCTCTGCTCATTTCCCCACTGAGCAGCCCCATTTCTCACACCCTCTGATCAAACACTTCCCAAGAGGGGTTAGCAACTTGGGGCCACCCAGAAGGGCACCAACCCCAGCTTGGGACCTTGACTTTGTGTTGGAAAAGCTCACCCTGCCCCCCTTCGAACCAGCATCTTCAGCAGAGCTAAAATTTCTCTCCTGGAAGACCGCTTTCCTTCTGGCCATTACTTCAGCCAGAAGGGTCTTCAAGCTACAAGCACTCATGGCTGTGGAGCCCTTCATCATCCGTGCTGACTGGGTTTCCCTCGGGACTAACCCATCCTGCATGCCCAAAGTGGTGTCCAGCGTGGCTCTCAACCAATCCATTCATTTGTCCACCTTTTTCTCTAACCCACAGAACAAGGGGGAAAGGAATCCTGCACACTCTAGATGTGCACACACAACTCCTATTCTGTTTAGACAGGACTAAATCCTTTAAAAAGTCTGATCAATTGCTGGTTAGCTTTGCTGCAGAGGGCAAAGCCATCTCCACACAATTTCCAAATGGATAGCACACTGCATCCATTTCTGCTACAAGCAGCACAGCAAGCCTCCCCCTTAGGGGGTCAGGACTCACTCCACTAGAGCAGCCTCCACCTTTGCAGCTTTCCTCAGAGGAGTCCCCACCAGGGACATCCTGGAGGCTGCCACCTAGACCATCTGTTCACACCTTTACCAAACATTACCACCTGCCTATCTTCTCCTAATCCAGGGCAGGGTTTGCCTCTGCAGTCTTACAGGGCATCCTAGCAGCCTTTAGTCTCAATGACTGCTTCCACCCTTTTCCTCAGCTTTGGGGATCAACTCAAATGTAATGACTGCAACAGTGAAACACAAAGAATATAGTACAGTTGTGTACACTTAGATAAATGTAGATGTTCAAGTGTATTCACTGTTGCAGTCCTGGTTTCCCTTCCCCCATCCCTTTCTTCTCTCTCCTTACAAGGGACATTTTGGTATTTACTTTATACTGGTGCGGTTCTTCCACCAGAATCTGGCTCTCACTTGGGGGCTCCTGACACGGCAAGAAAAACTGATGTAATGACTTTGGCTGCCTTACTTTATACTACTGACGACCTGACGTCAGTCCTGAAGCGACACGAACTGATGCAGAAATACTAAGCCTCTGGGTATTCGGGCTGGCTGAGGGCTACCCTGGCAGGGATAACCCAAATGGGATGACAGCAACAGTGAATGCACTCTAACATCTACATTTATGGTAAGTGTACACAACTGTACTTTCTGTGGAATATTCTTACCTGAGCCACCCAAGAATCTGGTAGTTTGGGACGTGGTCCCATCAGTGAGAATAAAAGCGAGATTGACAACATCATGTAAAGAAGTAGTTATCATAATGTTGCATGTGTGTTTTCCATTTCTACCTTTATTCTCACAACCCACACTTCATACCCCCCGCCTATACCCCTGGGAGACCATGTAGTACTAATTGGATATTATAGGACTCTCTGGCCTCAGAAATGATCTTTTCTATTAAGCCATGAAGGCTGCATCTCTAATATGGGTCATCGGGGGCAAACAAGGTCTGAGGGAGTTAGGGAAGGGCATTATGGGTAAGGTTGAATGCCCATGAGCTTTGCCGAAGGCCTCGGTTTTGTAAAAGGCCGAGATGGATCGGATCCGACCAATCGGTGAGAATAAAGGTCTAGATGGACAACCCACATGGCACGTTAGGTTAAGTACATAACTTCTTATCTGAAGTTGTTCATCTTCCACTCATCACTGATGGGTTCGGTTCTGAGCTCTCGGAACGGAGTCAGCGTAATACCAAGCTTGCGTACACCAAAAACTCTCAAACTAAGCTGCTACCCACACTGCCTTTCTCCCAGTTACCTCAGATCTCATTTGCCGTGCAGCCATATAGCAGCGTTTCACCGAGCTCCCCAGCTAAGTGTTGTATTTTTCAAAATTTTCAGTATTTTATACGTTTTCTCTCTTAACTCCTATATCTATTTGTCTTAAGCAGCTCTAACCACGGGTATCTTCTCTTTACCATTGTTGGTAACGCCCTTTTTCTTTTCCTTCTATATCCCCTTTTGGTTTGTTGAATTGTTTCTTTTTGAGTGTCTGAAAAGAAAGGAACTTCGGGGTTTAAGCATTGCACTTCCTACAGTGGTAAACTCCCCAATAGCGACCTGCATGAAGAATGTGTTTTGTCTGGGGGTTCAACACTTATCTGTGAAACCTCCTGTCAAATTTGTCAGTTTGTCATCAGACGCTGAATGAAAGAAATAAGCTTATTTTAAAAGGCCTGCTTCCTTCTTTTTCTGAGTCTGAGGTCTCAACCTCTCCATCTAAGGACAAAAAACTTCCTCATTCTGACCCATCTTCACCAGCTGGTGATAAGGGCAAGTCTCATAAGCACAAGGCCCAACAGTCTTCCATGGAACAGGAGATCGCCTCCTCTGTTCTGACCATCTCGGCTCTGAGTTCTGCTCCAGTGGTCTCTACAGACATTGTGATGACTTCCACATCTGCACCACCCTCAGCACCGACTTATGGTTCCAACTGATTTCGGCTCCAGCCTTATTGCCTGCCATTATCTCTGCCCCGAAGTCTGCCATCACCGTTCCAAGACAGGTACCGAAAACGACTTCAGAACCAATAAATACTTCCACTTCAGCTGTTCCTTTGGTTCCGAGCCTTTTCTCGGCACTGATAATCCCCTTTTTGCCGGTTTCCAAACTGCAATCCAGTGTGCCGACTTTTACTGCTCCATGAACCCAGTACTCCCAGTCTTTGGATCCGTTTTCAGGACAATCCTTTAGCCTTCTTTTGGACCGGTCTGAGACCCCCTCAGGAGTGTCTGTAAGGTCCACCATGAGTCTATGTGAATTGGATGTGGTGCGCCTGTTCGATCAGCTGCTGACTGCTAGAGGGATTACACATTTTCCTAAAACCCATCCCACTCCGGGTTTTGGGTCCACTGCCCCTGTGACTCCTACGTTTTCTCCTCCCTTGGACCCTTCAGTTCCGAGGCCTATAGCTCCAACGTGTGCGGGAGGAATCCTCTCTTCGACACTCAGTGACCACCTCTGAGGCTCCGAGGCCCCTTTGGGTTCACTTCGTTCGGAACCACCCCTTCCTCAATCTCATGCTTGGGGGGTGGAACCCCGGCTCCAGGCACGCTTCCAGTTGTTTCATTAGTTCCGTCTTCGGACCCGAGGACGACTTCTGCCACGGTTTTGCTTGAGGGCTCCGTCTGCGGGAGTGGGCTACGTGGAGCGGGGTGTGACCCCGGTTCCGAGATTGTCTTCCTCTGTTCCAGGCTCCTATTCCTCTTTGGGCGGGCCTGCCTTCCAGGTGATGGAGAGGATGCTTGCTTTGGGAAGCGATCCTACTGCGTCGGGCATTTCTCCTGCTGAGCTACAGCTATCACAGGCCACCCCCCCAGGAAACCGAAAGCGCAAGCCTCAGGAAACCCCTGTACAGGGTAACCACCTTTCTGAGTATAATTCAGATGCTCCTACTGAAGAACCACCCCGGAAACGGACGTGTAAGAGGAAACGCATAGAGTCCCCAGAGGAGTCCCTCACTGAGGATACGGACTACAGTGATGGAGAAAGGGTCCCCAAAGTCACCCCCTGACTGTGTCTCCTTTGGAGACATCCTGGAAGTTTTGAGGCAGAGGGGTGACTGGGAGCCCTCCAATCCTTACTCGGGGGAATCCGTATTCCTGCAGGCCTTCTGCTCACGGCCCTCTACTTCTTGGGTGAACCCCCCCCCCCCCCCCACTGCCGATGAGTTAGTCAAGCTCATCATGCAGCGGGCGTGGTAGAACCCTGATACTGTTGAGGCCATTCCCCTGGGACCAGACAAGATACTCTCCCCTCCAGAGGAACAGTCCCATTGGTCTAGAGGCTTGCCAGTAGATGCTATGGTGGTGGCGGCTGCCACAAAAAAAAGGACCTTGTGGAGGAAAGTCCTGCTGTCCATCCACCCAACAGAGTCCCGGACGGTGGACAGATTAGGGAAGCGAATTTTTGCTTCAGCGACTTTGCTGTCAGGTTTCTGAATAACTTAGCACATTTTACGAAGCTCTAAAGAGATCTCATCTCATCTCTGAACTCTGGAACCCTTGCGGATCAAGTTTTGGACTGGGCACGTGATAAAGTTGCTTCCCAGCTTGCTACCTTAGAGTCAATCTGCAACTTGTCCATGAGGTTGCTGTTACACGCAGCCGAAGGGGGGGCTAGAGCTGTGGGTGCAGGTGTAGTTATGAGACGCCACTCCTGGATGCGCATTTGTGACCTTGTGGACTCAAAGTATTCCTTCTTGAATGCCCCTATCGAACCGTCCGCTCTGTTCGGTTCTAAAGTGAAGGACACATTAGCCAGGTGCGAGCAGGACGGAAAAACCTTGTCTGCCGTTGGCCTACGTTTTTCCAAACCTCAGCATTCATTCTTCAGGAACCAGAGGAGTGGAAAGATATATGGCACAAAAAATCTTAAGGTCCTTTCCACAGTGGATGTGGTGAGGGTTCCCCCAGAGGGAGAGGGTGGATGTCCTTCAAGGATGCATCTGCAGTCCTAACATATGGGTTGTCCTGCCTCAGGCAGCCCTTCGGTCGGCCGGATTCCAAAGTCTGGGTCTGGCCTCGGCTGATGTCGCACTTTACCCGACGTAATAGCTGCTGTCAATTGGGTATAAAGGCATCAGCCGACACCATTTTCCCCAGTCTTTCTTGCCGCGTGGCGCCCGAAGCAGAGGCTGTTCGCAAGTGCCGGTCGGTCAGAACCAGAGATTACTACTTCCGAAGACTTCAAAGCGAAGTACCCCGTTGGGGACTCTTTCTTGCCTCAGCCGATGTCAGAAAAAGTGAATAACTGTTTAACTTGTGGGAAACAAATACCTCATAAGGATTTCCACTCTTACTGCCTTCCTTGCTTAGGCCCAGACCACGACGTAGCAGCTTGTCTAGCCTGTGCTTCCTTCAACCGACGGACTCTTGGACGTCGGTCGGAGTTTGCAGAGGAGTTTTTCGGCCCCGCTTTTGCTTACAACATGCCGTCGGAGACTCCGACTTCACAATTAACTAAAAAGCGTAAGGAAAAGGACCGACATTCGCGGTCCGCGGTTTCGGCCGAAAACGCGGTTAAGCCAACCGCGAGTGTCTCTGTTTCGGCAGAAACCGAGTCCTCGGTTCTTCCTTCGGCCGAAAGCATGCCTCCTACTACCGAGGCCTCATCCAGCATGGCTGAATCTGCTACTGAACTTCCACCTGCTGTTGCAGGTTCTCAGGATTTATCAGATACTATTCCCTTAGACATATCTACTCCTGCACGTGGAGCTGCTAGGCCCCCTGCATCCATGTCTATCTAGGCTTTTTCTAGGGCTAAAGCAGCTAAATCTTTTAAGGCCTTGCCTGCTAAAACCCCCTCACACAGGCCTAGCTCTAGTACCCAAATGCTTAGCCTGGCAGAAGATCTCATTTCTTTGATCAGGGGATCCCAACCTCACCCTGACAGGGCCTCTCATCCCCCTCCAGAGAAGAGGCCTAGAGCAGAGCCCCCTGAGCCAGTTTCTACAGATTATTCCTCTGATGATTCAGAAAACTCAAATCCTCCAGAAGGCCCTTATTCTCCATATGAGGACTCTGACGCAGAAGACTCCATTCCTTCTGCCTCTCCTCCTGAGGAATTTTCTTTTGGGGAAACCTTGCATGCTATGCGAGAACAATTTCAATGGCAGGGCCAGGATTTTTCAGATTCTAGGAAAAGGCTTAGGATCTTTTTACATTTGCCCCAGCATAGGCCTTTAGCCATTCCTCCAGTACTTACAGTTGTGGATGATGCATTTAATGATGCTTGTACTGCCCCTGACTCTCTTCCCCCGGCCCCTGCTAAGCCCGACAGATACTACAGGGTCCCGGACACACATTATCACTTGTATAAGGCTCCTATTGCAGATCCTGAAACTATTTCACAGGGCCCCAAAGCTGTAGCAGCTGCCTCTGCCAAAAAACCTCGCCCCTCTGAAAGAGAATCTAGAGCATTAGAGAGATGGGGTAAAAAAGTTTATACTTCTGCTACTCTTTCGGCTAGGGCCTTAAACTGTCAATTCCACATGATTCAGTATCAGGAATTTTTGTTAGATCAGCTAACTAAAAAACTGTCCTCTCCTGAACCTGTAGACCGTAAGTCCCTTCAGGATTTGGTACATAACACTCAGCAGGTTAGTAATCATTCCTTAAAATGCGGCTATGATGCACTGGAGGCTTCCTTTAGATCAGCTATGACTGGTACAGTGATCAGAAGGCATGCATAGTTAAAAGAGCAATCCTTACCAGACCATGTAAAGTCAAAGCTCCTAGATGCTCCCATGGAAAAACAGTTTGTTTGGCTCCCCTGCACAGCAAGTGTTAAAGAAGGTGGAAGAAAAAGCAAAATCTGTCCAAACAGTTAAGGATTTCTTACAGGTCCAGCCTCCAAGGTTTAGTAGGAATTGGCCTTCGAAGAATTGGTCCTTTCCAGACACCACCAGAGCACAGAGAGGCAGAAATAGGCGCCCAAGAGGCAGAAGTCAATCCAGAGGTGCCTACAGGGGACGTCAGTGGCAGCCTAACAACCAGAGAAGTACTGCCACAGATCCAGCCACTACCACTTCCACAGGACAGTCACAGTGACTTGGCTCTAATACCGCCTACCAGGGAACAACTAGAAGCACCCTTAGGCGGAAAGCTAGCCTTATTTTCAGTAAACTGGCATTACATTACAGGAGACAAATGGATTTTACAGACAATAGACAAAGGTTACAGGTTTCACTTCCATACTCTACCAAGGAAGAGAGGAATGCCAAATCTACCACCAAACCAAAAAACAAACGCTCTAGAACAAATCGACCACTTACTAAGGATGAGAGCTATAGAAAAGGTACCGTCTATGGAACAAGGACAAGGATTTTATTCCAGACTTTTCCTGGTACCAAGAAAGGAAAACCAATGGAGACCTATTCTCGACCTGTCCGCTCTGAACACATACCTCATTGTTCCAAAATTCAAGATGCTGACCCTACAGCAACTTCTTCCCATGCTGGGCAAGGAGTCTTGGCTGGTGACTCTAGATCTCAAGGAGGCATACCTGCACGTCCCCATACGACCAGATTGCAGAAGATACCTCAGATTTCTTGCAGGATCAGAGCATTATCAATTCTCAGCATTGCCTTTTGGCTTCTCTACTGCACCCAGAGTATTCACGAAATGCTTGGCATCAGTAATTGCTCACTGCAGGCTTCAGGGAATTCAAATTTATCCATACCTGGACGACTGCCTGTTACAAGCGGACAACAAAAACAAATTAACAAAAGATTTGAGAAAGGTTATTCACCTACTGCAAGCCCTGGGATACACAGTCAACATAAAGTCAAGGCTGATACCATCCCAAAGGATAACTTTCTTGGGTGCAGAACTGGACACATTAAATCAAATGGCATTCCTCACAGCAGAAAAGCAAAAGCAACTACCACTCTATTTCATGGCATTAACAACGCAGAACCAGCTTACAGCAAGGAAAGTCCTGCAAGCCCTGGGTTACATGACATCCTGCATAATATTGATTCCACATGCCAGACTACATATGAGGAAGTTGCAATGGTACCGGAGGAATTTATGGTCTCGGCACAAGCACAGCCTAGAAGCCCAAATTCCAATAATTCCATGCCTGAAGCAAGAATTCCAGTGGTGGGCTCAGGCCTGTCAATTGAACAAAGGACTGCCTTTCCACAGGCCTCACCCAAGCCAGATTATCACCACGGACGCCTCAGATCTCGGTTGGGGGGCACACATGGTGGACAAGTGCATACAAGGCTTATGGACACAAGACCAGCTGAACCTACACATAAATCAAAAAGAGATGCTGGCAGTAAAACAGGCAATTCAGACATTCCGACCGTTTCTTCAACAAGGTCATTTGCTGATAAGGACGGACAACACCACAGTTATGTGGTATATCAACAAGCAGGGAGGCACACATTCATATCCTCTATGCCGGATGGCAATGGACCTCTGGAATGTGGCCCTGAACCTCAACATTCAGCTCCAGGCCATATTTGTGCCAGGAAAAGAAAATATACTAGCAGACATCTTAAGCAGAACTACCACAGATGCCCACGAATGGATGCTGCATCCAGACATCTTCAAATCCATTACAAAGAAATGGGGACTACCAGAAATAGACCTGTTCGCATCCCCTCACAACCACCAATTGACAAAATTCTGCACAAGGACATACCACCCACTTGCTTGCAAGGTGAACTCCCTATCCTTCAGTTGGGAAAACCTGACAGCATATGCATTCCCACCTCTTCCTTTGATGCACAAAGTGCTACTGAAGATCAAAGAAGAACACCCAAGGATCATCCTGATAGCTCCAGACTGGCCGAGGCAGCATTGGTACCCGCTACTGAGGAGTATGTCTCGGGCACACGCATGGCCTCTACCTCTAATTCCTTTACTGCTAACACAGAACAACTTCAAAATCCTGCATCCAAACTTGAAAACACTGCAGCTAGCTGCTTGGAACATTACATAAAACAAAATAACCCAGATTTATCTCAAAGGGTTAAAGACATTATTCTGGAGGCTCGCAGACCCTCCACAAGGAAAACTTATTCAGCAAAATGGAAAAGATACCTCAACTGGAGTGCAGCAAAAGGAGAAAATGTATCATTGGCAAACATAGCTAACATCCTGGAATATTTAGCAGAGCTTTTCCACAATGGCCTGTCTTACTCCTCCATTAAGATTCATGCATCAGCAATTTCAGCAGAATACAACATGGATCCTCCAGTCTTCTCTCATCCTCTACTCAGGCAGTTTCTGAGAGGAATTAAAAATGTAAAGCCTCCAAGGAAGCCACCTTTGCCTACATGGGACCTGAACTTTGTGTTAGAAAAGTTAACACTTCCCCCTTTTGAACCAGCAGCAACAGCAGAATTACAGTTCTTATCTTGGAAAACTGCTTTCCTCCTTGCAGTCACTTCAGCAAGAAGGGTTTCTGAATTACAGGCATTAATGGCAGTACAGCCCTTCCTTATCTTCCATCAGGATAGAGTGTCTTTGAGAACTAATCCTACTTTTATGCCAAAGGTGGTCTCCAGGGTATCATTGAACCAAGCAATCCACCTACCAACATTCTTCCCCAACCCACAGAACAGGGGGGAAAGACTACTGCATACCTTGGATGCGCACAGGCAATTGCGCTACTACCTGGGCAGAACCAAAAACAATAGAAAAACTGACCAGCTTCTGGTAGCATATGCAACAGGAATGGAAGGGAAAGCAATTTCAAAACAGACAATCTCAAAATGGATAGGAAATTGCATTAGATTTTGTTACTCTTTTCATGGAAAGACAACTCCAGAAAACATCAGACCTCACTCCACAAGGGCTACAGCCACTACTACAGCTTTCCTACGAGGAGTGGCTACCAAAGACATTTTAGAGGCTGCTACTTGGAGCTCCGTGCATACATTTGCCAAGCATTATAATCTACCTTTATACTCCAGATCCCGAGCAGGTTTTGCCACTGCTGTTTTGCAAGCGATCTTAACTGCACCATAATCTTCTTAGTACCTCCTCCCCCAGTTTGGCTATGGTATTCTACCCATATGTTAGGACTGCAGATGCATCCTTGAAGGACTTAGTACAGTTTTGTACCTACCATAAATGTAGATGTCTGAGAGTTATGCATCTGCAGTCAGGATTACCCACCCTCCTTCCCCTCTGTGGTACTCCTAGGGTATTTGCCCATCTTGTAGCTAGCTGGGGGAATCTATTATGGTGTATTTGTTTGTATATATGTATATACATGTTTATTTTTATTTGCTCTCTATTTGGAATCATTTGCATTTATCCAAATTTAGCCTTCCTAGAGGGCACCTGGCATCTGGGGCAAGAAACACTGAGGAAAATGGCGTCGGCTGATGCCTTTATACCCAATTGACAGCAGCTATGACGTCGGGTGAAGTGCGACATCAGCCGAGGCCAGACCCAGACTTTGGAATCTGGCTGACTGAAGGGCTGCCTGAGGCAGGACAACCCATATGTTAGGACTGCAGATGCATACCTCTCGGACATCTACATTTATGGTAGGTACAAAACTGTACTTTCTGATAATGGAAGACGCCCCTTTCGGGGCAGAGGGGTGTCCCCGAAATCAGGACTCCAAGGATTCTTCCTCTGGATGACCTTATTGCCCCTGAAGCGCTGCCCGATTGCTTTCCTCTGGTAGCAGTCGAGGCTAGTTTATCTCTGCACCAAGCTGCCTGGCACTCTTTTGCATATGATCAGTGGGTGCAGAGAATAACTTCCAGAGCTTATTACATCACTCTGATCTCCTATCCAAGACCTCCAAAATACCTTCCCGATGTTCCACCCAGTCAAAGAGAAGAGGCAGCTTCAGAAATAAGAAAGCTGTGTCTAAAATGAGTCATCCAACAAGTCCCCTCAGACCAGTGCGAATCCGATATTTACTAGAGATTCTTTTTGTTGCCAAAAAAGACTGGGGACTGGAGACTCATTTTGGATCTCAGCCGATTAAAATCAGTAGTTCAGACCAAGTTCTGCATGGTCGCAATACAGTCCATTCTCCCATTTCTTCGTGAGGGTGTGTGAATGTGTTCGATGGATCTCCGGGATGCATATTACCACATCAAAATGGGCAAGTGCTCCAGGAGTCTCATTCACTTCCGGTTGGGAGCCAGTCATTACCAATTCAGTGCCCTGCCATTTGGTCTCTCGACGCCCCCGGAGTGTTCATGAAATGCTGGTGACAGCTCATCTGAGAATTCAAGGATTCCAGGTGTTTCCATATCTAGATGATTGCCCCCCCCCCCCCAAGTGCCTACTGGTCAGGGCCCTCCGCTATACTTTAGCACTGGCGGAGTTCCTAGGCATCACAATACACTGGGAAAAATCCAACCTTCATCCCACCCAACAATTGGAATTTATAGCAGCAGTATTCAAACAAGCCAAGCCTCTATTCCTCCTCACAGACTTCAGAGATTAAAGTCACCAGTACAAGTTTTACTCTGTTGAAGGAAGGTGTCTGCAAGGGAAGTTTTACATGCCCTGGGGTCTATGGCAGCAGCCATCCCAATTGTACCCCTAGCAAGATTGCATATGAGACTGTAATGGCTCCTTTTGTCCCAGGGGATATCCATTCTCCATCCTCTGAGCTCATAGATAATCACAGATTCCTGCAAGCAAGATCTCCTCTGGTGGATGAGAACAGACGAAAATCTTTGGTGTTGACCCTTCCAGACTTCCCAACCCAGTGCCACGGTTGACCACAGATGCTTCCCTGATGGGGACGGCCACTTCCAGGGAAAGATGGCCCAAGACGCGTGGTCCACCTTAGAGGTCACCTTGCATATCAGTGTCCTGGAGTTAAGAACGGTGCTGTTAGCGTTGCAGGCACTTCATCCGCTCCTTCCATTGGAACAATTGCAATCCAGTCGGACAATGTGTTCGTAGTCTGGTACATAAACAGGGAGGGACCAAATCCTACACCCTATGTTGCGAGGCTATGAGAATTTGGCATTGGGCGATGGCTTCCAACCGCTTTTTAATTGCAACGCATATCCTGGGGAGCTCCAATGTGATTGCGTACAGGCTGAGCAGATGCATCCTCCATCTACACGAGTGGTGTCTCAACTCGAACGTGACGGCAGAAATCTTCAGCCATTGGGGCCAGCCTTGCTGTAATCTTTTCGCTTCCCCTTCAAACAAAACATGGAACAACTATTTTGCCCTCTTTCCCCCAGATGGGGAGTCACAGAGAGACTCTCTGACTCACGATTGACCCACGGGTGGTCTCTATGCTTATCCTCAGTTACCTCTGATACCCCTGTTTCTAAGGAAAGCAGTCCAGTTGAGATGCAAAGTAATCCTCCTCGCTCTCTTCTGGCCTCGACAAGTGTGGATGGTTCTTCGTGTTTCACTGTTGCAGTTGTCACATTTGGGTTATCTGCTTGCAGTATCCCTCAGTCAGCCTGATTAACAAAGTCTTGGGTCCTGCATTGGTTGCTGTCTTTTCTTCCGAGTTGTCAGGTCGTCAGGGGTATAAAACATGCAGCCGACACCATTACGTCAGTCTTCCTTGCTGTGCGGTGTCCAAAGCAGAAGCAGTTAGCAAGTGCCGGTCGGCTGATTCCTGAAATTTTCGTTTGAGTTTCAAAACCGAAGTCTTCAACTAAAGCTAAGTACCCCGTTGGGGAAAATTTTTCTTGCTCTAAACCGATGTCAGTAAAAGTCAATAATTGCATTTCTTGTGGAAAGCAAATACCTCATAGATTTTCATTAGTACTGTATTCCTTGCCTAGGCCCTGACCACAACGTACCTCGCTGTCGATTTTGTACCGTATTTAAACTTCGAACTATCCGTCTGTATATTTTTTTCTTCTAAATATTTTGGTGCTCTGTTCAGTTATTCTGATATGTCTTCGGTAAGCCATCTGACTACCAACATTACGATAAAACGCAAAGATAAAGACGGAGACAGGCCGCCTAGGTCCAAAGCTGCCAACGACGCTTCTCCTAAGCCAGTCGCCGGTACTTAGTGAGGCGGCTTTGCAGCCCCTGATACCCGCTACTTCAGATTTGCAGGCCTCTACTGAGACCCATTCTCAGACTGGTATGTCGTGAGATGCTTCAACTGTTGAACCTGCGGATATCTCTACCTTGGATGGGTTCGGAGCCGCTGTGCAGGCACTGGCTTCTGAGGGTGTATTCAGGCCTACTGACTTGCATATTAAACAGACACCATCTTCTTCTTTAAGGCCTAAAACTTGAACCATGCCTAGAAAACCGACGCCCAGACCGCATAGTCAGGCCTCCTTGCCTAAAAAACAAATAAGGATGGCTGAAGACCTTATTACTCTGATCAGGGGAAGCCAACCTCTGAGACCTAGGACTGAGTTTGCTTATGATACTTCTGACCAGGATTCTGAAGTTTCTGTTTCCTCTGACCAAGATTTACCCTTATCTACTTATGAGGATTCTGATGCAGAGGATGATGTTCCCTCTGCCCCCCCGAGGATTTCCCTTTTGATGAAAACTTGCATACTCTCAGGGAGCATTTTCATTTGGAAAGTCAGGATTTCTCTGATTCTAAAAAGGGGCTTAGGGGTTTCTTACTCCTGCCCCAGCACAGGCCTTTAGCCATACTTCCTGTACTAGACATTGTTGATGTTTTTTCTGAATCTGGCTTGGCCCCCGACTCTCTTCCTCCTGCTCCCAGAAAACCTTAGATATTACACTATTTCTGACTCTCACAAGTTCCTTTTCAAAAATCCTACTGCGGATCCTGAGACCATTTCACAAGGACCCAAGGGCATTAAAGCTACTATTGCCAAAAATGCTACCCCCTCTGATAGAGACTCCAGTGCGCTGGATAGATGGCGTAAGAAGGTATGCACATGTCCTTCAAGGATGCATCTGCAGTCCTTACAAATGGGTTGTCCTGTCATCAGGCAGCCCCTCGGTCGGCCGGATTCCAAAGTCTGGGTCTGGCCTCGGCTGGTGTCGCACTTCACCCGACGTCATAGCTGCAGTTCTTCGGGTATAAAGGCATCAGCCGACGCCATTTTCCCCAGTCTTTCTTGCCTGGCCGAAGCAGAAGCTGTTCGCAAGTGCCGGTCGGTCAGATCCAGAGATTACTACTACCGAATACTACTTCGAAGAAGCTAAGTACCCCGTTGGGGACTCTTTCTTGCCTCAGCCGATGTCAGAAAAAGTGAATAACTGTTTAACTTGTGGGAAACAAATACCTCATAAAGATTTCCACTCTTACTGCTTACCTTGTTTAGGCCCAGACCACGACGTAGCAGCTTGTTTAGCCTGTGCTTCTTTCAACCGACGGACGCTTAGATGTCGGTCGGAGTGAGAAGGTATGCACTTCTGCAACTTTGGCCATTAGGGCCCTAAACTGCCAATTTCATATGTTAAAGTATCAGCAGCATATTATTGGATTGCTTAAACAGAAATTGATGTTGATTCCTGATTTTGCTGAAAGTAAGGATTTACAGGATTTAATGCATTCTGCTGAACAAGTTGAAAAACATACTTTGCAATGTTTTGATTCACTAGAGTCATCTTGCATGGCTGCTGTAACTGGATCTGTACTTAGAAGGCATGCTTGGCTTAAGGAACAATCCTTGCCAGATCATGTTAAAGCTAAATTACTGGATGCTCCCGTAAGTCAGGATCGCCTGTTTGGCAACAAAGCAGAAGTTCTTCTTAAAAAGATGGAGGAAAAAGCTAAATCTATGCAAACTGTTAAAGATTTTTTTTACAAATACAACTTCCAGGATTTAGTAGGCATTGGCCTTCCAAGAACTGGTCCTTTCCTGCCTCTTCCAGTCCTCCTCAGTCCAAACCCAGATCCAGCAGAGCACCCAGGCTTCAGTCCTAGGGTACGCACAGGACTAAGCCCTGGTGGGCCTCCACTTCCAAATCTGGGAGTAATAAAACTCCTCCCTGTGGTAAACTGTCTCAATTACTTCTTTTTAAAACCTCCAAGCACTTCTCAACTAACTGCCCCTTTGGGAGGAAAAATTGCTCTTCATGCAAAGAACTGGGAACTCATTACCCAGGACAAATGGGTTTTAAATATAGTGTTCCAAGGATACAGATTTCACTTCCACACGTTACCAACACCAAGCTTTTGGCCAGATCTACCCCCAAATCAGTGGGCAGAGGTCCAAAAGTACTCTCTCCCCCTAAGCATAGGGGCTATTCAGTTGGTACCAGAAGAGGAAAAGGGACAAGGTTTCTACTCAAAAGACTTTTTCCTGGTACTCACAAAAGACAATTCACGGTGTCCTATCCTGGACCTGTCTACTCTAAACACCTTTTTGGTGATTCCAAAAGTCAAGATGCTGACTCTTCACTAGTTGCTTCCTATGCTAGGCAAAGATGCCTGGTTGGCAACACTAGATTTAAGGGAAGCATACCTGCACATCCTAGTCACAGAATCTTGCAGAAGATACCTGCGCTTCAAAGCAGGCTATACGCACTGTCAGATGTCCTTCAAGGATGCATCTGCAGTCATCACATATGGGTTGTCCTGCCTCAGGCAGCCCTTCGGTCGGCCGGATTCCAAAGTCTGGGTCCGCCGGCTGATGTCGCCTTCCCCGGCGCCACAGCCTGGGTATAAAAGCGTCAGCTGACGCCATCTTCCTCAGTCTTTCTTGCCGCGTGGTGCCCGAAGCAGAAGCAGATGTTCTTCATCTCACATTGCTGCAGTCCTTACATATGGGGTAGTCCGCTGTCCTCGGTCGGCCCAAATACCAAAGTATTAGGCTGACGTCGGTCATGGGCGCACAGATCTGACATCAGAGCGTCAGGGTATAAAAGCGCATGACTGACGTCATATCCTCAGTCTTTTTTGCCGCATGGTCCGATGCAGAAGCAGCGTTGCAAGTGCCGTTCGGCGTTCTGAAATTTTCGTATTCTGAGTTTCAGACCGAAACCAAGTTGGGCTAAGTACCCCGTTGGGGAATATTTTTGTTTTTTCTTGCCTCGGTTAATTCCGGATGTCAGAAAAAGTGAATAATTGTATTTCTTGTGGGAAACAGATACCGCATAGGGATTACCACTCTCTTTGTATTCCGTGTTTGGGACCTGAGCACGACGTAGTCGGGTGTCGGTTTTGTGCTAGGTTTAATAAGCGCACTATAAAACGAAGGTTAGATTGCGCTAGGTTAGTCTTTGGTAAGCGGTGTAATTATAATATGCCGTCGGATCCTCCGACGCCCGCTTCCACGAAGAAGCGCAAAGACAAATCCTTGAAACCTAGACAGGTTGATTCGTCCGTTTCGGATGCCGGTCCTGCAGAAGCTACAGTGGAGCAGGTGGATCCGGCTGAAGTTTCTGTTGAGTCTCAGGGGGAAACTTTGATTTTGCAGGATGTGGCCACACAGGAGTCAGGTCAAGCTGAAGGGGCCTCTCAGGTTACTGTTCTCCCTTCTATGCCTAAGGTGGTTAGGCCTTCTGCTACTATTTCTAAGGCTTCTTCTAAGGGCAGGTCTGTTTTGCCTTCCTCTGGTGTCCCTCCAGGTACTTCAGGGTCTGTGCCTAAAAAGCACATGCTTAAAATGGCGGAAGATTTGATTACTTTAATTAGAGGTTCTATGCCCCCTCCTGATAAGAGGCCCAGGGTGGAGCCAGAGTTGGAAAGTTTGGATCAGGCCTCAGATGACTCAGTCTTCTGCTGAAGATATTCAAGATTTCCCCCCTTATTCTGATTCTGATGCAGAGGATTCCACTCCTTCTGCTTTTCCTCCAGAGGATTTTTCATTTTCAGAAACTCTGCATTCCATGAGGGAGCATTTTAAGTGGGAAGGACAGGATTTCTCTGACTCACGGAAGAGGCTTAGGGAAGTCTTGTTTTTACCACAGCATAGACCCTTGGCTATACCTCCTGTTTTGGATGTTGTTAGAGATGTTTTCTCGGAGGCTTCCCTTAATCCAGATTCTTTGCCTCCTGCGCCAGTTAAACCGGACAGGTATTACAGGGTGCCTGAGGCTCATAAATATCTGTATAAGAGTCCTAGGGCGGACCCAGAAACTATTAGTCAGGGGCCTAAGGGTGTTAGAGCCTCTGTTGTAAAGAATCCGGTTCCTTTAGATAAGGAAGCTAGAGCTTTGGATAGATGGGGTAAGAAGGTGTATACCTCTTCTACTTTAGCAATGAGGGCTTTAAATTGCCAGTTTCATATGTTGAAGTATCAGAATTTCCTCCTTTCTCAGCTAAAATCTAAAGTGGATGCTTTGGCAGAGGGCATAGAGTGTAAAGAATTGCAGGATTTAGTACATGTCTCTGAACAGGTGGGTAAGCATTCTTTGCAGTGTGGTTTTGATGCTGTACAAGCTTCTTCTAGGGTGGCTGCCACTGGTTCAGTTCTTCGTAGGCACGCCTGGCTTAAGGATCAGAATTTGTCCGAGCATGTTAAAACTAGAATTCTGGATGCCCGTTTACAGTCTGAAGTTTTGTTTGGTCCCCCTGTGGAGTCGGTTTTGAAGAAAATGGAAGACAAGGCTAAGTCTATGCAGACTGTTAAAGATTTTTTGCAGGTGCAACCTCCAAAGTTTAGTAGAAATTGGCCTACTAAGGGGTGGACCTACCCTTCTTCTGATTCTCAGTCTAGGGGTAGATCTAGACGTGGCAGGGGCAGAGCTCACAGTACATTCAGGCCTAGAACTTGGAGTTCGCCTGCACAATCTGCAGGTGAGGGCAGGGGCCAGTCCTTTTGTAAACAGGGCCAATGACCTGCATTTTCAGCTGCCAGATTCTTCTTGCCTGGCAGCTCCTTTGGGAGGAAAGTTAGCACTCTTCAAGCAAAACTGGCTTTTAGTCACCCAGGACAAATGGGTATTGGACATTATAAATCGAGGCTACAAGTTCTATTTCCATACATTGCCTCCTTTCAAAGGCATGCCAGACGTTCCTCCTCGGCAAAGGATAGAGGCTCACAAGCAGATTTCTTTACTTCTTCAAATAGGAGCTATACAGCCAGTTCCTCTGTCAGAAGTGGGACTAGGATTTTATTCTCGCCTGTTTCTAGTACCAAAGAAAGGGAACACGTGGAGACCAATTTTGGATTTATCTATCCTCAACACTTATCTGGACATTCCAAAGTTCAAAATGCTGACGTTACAACAGCTTTTACCTCTGTTGGGAAAAGATCACTGGATGGTAACTCTGGATCTCAAAGAGGCTTATCTTCATGTTCCTATCAGGCCCAGTTGCAGGAGGTACCTGCTGGCTGGAAATTTACATTATCAGTTCTCTGCATTGCCCTTTGGCTTATCTACTGCCCAGAGTGTTCACAAAGGTTCTGGCTCCAGTGATGGCCTTTTTTCAGGTTAAGAGGAATACAGATTTATCCTTATTTGGACGATTGCCTGATTATTGCACAACACAAAGACGAACTTCTTCATCATCTACAGTATGTGATGGTAGTGTTAAGATGCCTAGGGTATTCTGTGAACGAAACAAAGTCCAGTCTAGTACCCTCTCAGGACATGTGCTTTCTGGGTGTGAGACTGAATACAGCTTCCCAGATGGCCTTTTTGACCCCGGACAAACAAAGAAGCCTTTCTCTTTATTTCCATCAAATGTCTCTACAGTCCAGGCTGACTGCAAGGACAGTCCTTCAAGCCTTGGGGTTCATGGCATCTTGTATTCTGGTGCTTCCCAATGCCAAACTGCATATGAGGAAGCTTCAATGGTATCTCAAAATGTATGGACACAACACTGCCAAGATCTAGACACTGTCATTCAGATAATACCTTGCATTCAGAAAGAATTTTTGTGGTGGGCTCAGGAATGTCACCTAAACAAGGGACTCTCTGTGACCCGACCAGAGGCGAGTCAGATTCTAACGACAGATGCCTCGGACAAGGCTTGGGAGCACACCTCAATGGAAAATGGGTGCAAGACACGTGGCCTGTCAGACTTCAACATTTGCATATCAACTTGAAGGAGATGTTAGCAGTCCAATTTGCATTGATGGCTTTCAAGGATTTACTTCACCCAGGACAGGTGTTGATTCAAACAGACAACACTACTGTCATGTGGTACATCAACAAGCAAGGGGAACCCATTCGCATCTCTTTGCAGGCAAGCGATGATTTTGTGGGAGACTGCTCTCAGTTTACACCTCATTCTTCAGGCAAGGTTTCTACCAGGAGCACAGAACTCCTTAGCAGATGTGTTGAGCAGAAAAATTGTGGATCCTCACGAGTGGAAACTGGATCCTCATGTGTTTCAAAAGTTGACAGTGTTATGGGGGACTCCAGACATAGATCTGTTCGCTTCTCCACTAAATTACCAGTTGCCAAAGTTTTGCACAAAAAGGTTTCATCCCACAGCTTGGAAGGTGGATGCTCTATCATTCAGTTGGAGCAATCTTCATGTCTATGCCTTTCCACCTCTGCCTCTCATTCCCAAGGTACTCCTGAAGGCCAGAATAGACAAGCCATCCATGATTCTGATAGCGCCGGATTGGCCTCGACAGCACTGGTACCCACTACTGAGGAGTTTAGTATGGGAGCCTCCATGGCCTCTGCCTTTGATTCCGCATCTTTTGTCTCAGGAGGGCAATCACTTCCTCAATGTCAAGATTCAGTCTCTGCATCTCACAGTCTGGCATAGTCTGTTTTAGACCCTGGAGGGTCTCAGCTTCCACAACAAGTTTTGAATGTTATTTTGGAGGCCAGAAGGCCTAGTACAAGGAAAGTTTATGCTGATAAATGGAGGAGATTTTTTCTTTGGAGCAAAGCGAAGGACTTTGATGATGTCCTTCATGGATGCATCTGCAGTCATAACAAGTGGGTTGTCCTGTCGTCAGGCAGCCCTGCAGTCGGCCGGATTCCAAAGTCCGGGTCCGGCTTCGGCTGATGTCGCACTCCACCCGACGTCATCTCTGTTGGTCTTCGGGTATAAAAGCATCAGCCGACGCCATTTTCCCCAGTCTTTCTTGCCGCTACCAAGCAGAAGCTGTTCGCAAGTGCCGGTCGGTCGGATCCAGAGATTACTTCTACCGAATACTACTTCGAAGACTTCTAAAGCTAAGTACCCCGTTGGGGACTCTTTCTTGCCTCAGCCGATGTCAGAAAAAGTTAACAATTGTTTAACCTGTGGGAAACAAATACCTCATAAAGATTTCCACTCTTACTGTCTGCCTTGTTTAGGCCCAGCCCACGACGTAGCAGCCTGTTCGGCCTGTGCCTCTTTCAACCGACGAACGCTTAGGCGTCGGTCGGAGTTTGCAGAACAGTTTTTCGGTACTGATTTTGCGTACATTATGCCGTCGGATCCTCCGACTACCCAATCTACCAAAAAAGGCAAAGATAAAGACCGACACTGGCGGTCGGCGGTTTCGCCGAAACCACGGTAAAGCAAACATGAGTGTCTCGGTTTCGCCGAAACCGAGAAAACTGATCAAAGTACAGCTGAACCTATTCTTACAACTGAGGCCCCTGCTACAACTCTTGAATCGACCTCAGAAATGGTACCCACTACGGTGGTTGACTTCTAAGACACCATCCCCTTGGATGTCTCTACCCCAGCACGTGGTGCTGCTAGGCCTCCAGCAGCCATGTCCATTAAGGCCTTCGCCAGGGCTAAAGCAGCCAAGACTACTAAATCAGTGCCTGTTAAACCCCCCACATCCAGGCCCTCTTCTAGTTCTCAAATGCTTTCTTTGGCAGAAGATTTAATTTCTTTAATTAGAGGATCTCAATCTCACCCAGACAGGGCCTCTCAGCCCCAGAGAAGAGACCTAGGGCAGAGCCCCCTGAGCCAGTGTCTTCTGATGATTCTGCTGATGAATCAGACATAACTGACCAGCCAGAGGCTCCCTTCTCCAATTTTGAAGATTCTGATGCTGAAGAATCCATTCCAGCTGCTTCCCCACCAGAAGAATTCTCCTTTGGGGAAACCTTGCATGCCATGAGAACAGTTCCAATGGCAGCAACAGGATTTTTCAGACTCCAGAAAAAGACTTAGGACCTTTCTGCACCTCCCACAGCACAGGCCCTTGGCTATACCTCCTGTTCTCTCTGTGGTGGATGATGCTTTCAATGATGTTTGCTCCGCTCCAGACTTTACCCCAGCCCCTGCCAAACCAGACAGATTTTACAGGGTGCCAGATACTCATCACCACCTTTACAAGGCCCCTCTTGCAGACCCAGAAACTATATCCCAGGGTCCCAAGGCAGTAGCCGACCACAGCTAAAACCCTATTCCTTCTGAAAGGGAAGCAAGGTCATTAGACAGATGGGGTAAAAAGGTCTACACTTCAGCTACTCTCTCAGCTAGAGCTTTAAACTGTCAGTTTCACATGATACAATACCAAGAGTTTATGATTGATCAGTTAACTAAAAAGCTAACCACTGATGAATCTCTTGATAAGAAATATGTATTAGAGATGGTAAATAACATACAACAAGTTAGCAACCATTCCTTAAAATGTGGCTATGATGCACTGGAGGCTTCATTTAGATCAGCCATGACAGGCACAGTGATAAGAAGGCATGCATGGCTAAAGGAACAAGCTTTACCGGATCATGTTAAAGCTAAGTTGCTAGATGCTCCTATGGACAAGACAAGTTTGTTTGGTACACCTGCCCAGCAGGTTATGAAGAAAATGGAAGAAAAGGCAAAATCTGTCCAAACTGTCAAAGATTTCTTGCAGGTTCAACCCCCAAGGTTTAGCAGGAACTGGACTGCCAATAATTGGTCTTTACCTGACACCACAAAATTACAAAGGGCAGGAATAGACGTTCCAGAGGCAGAAACCAATCCAGAGGAGGGGCCTACAGAGGACGACAGTGGCAAGGTAACAACAGAGGCACAGACACAGCCACTGCCACTACATCAGCACAACCACAGTGACTTAATCCTAACTCCGCCTACCAGGGAACAAATAGCAGCTCCTCTAGGCGGAAAGTTAACCTTATTTTCAAAGAACTGGCACTACATAACAAAAGACAAGTGGATTTTACAAACCATAGATCAAGGTTACCGGTTTCACTTCCACACTCTACCAGTCAAAAGAGGAATGCCAAATCTACCTCCAAATCAAAAAACAGAGGCTCTATGCCAGATAATGGAGTTAGCAAACATGAGAGCTGTGGAAAGAGTGCCAACAGCAGAACAAGGAAAGGGGTTCTATTCCAGACTATTCCTAGTTCCAAGAAAGGAAAAAAGTTGGAGACCAATTCTCGACCTGTCCACCTTAAATACATACATCATTGTCCCAAAATTCAAAATGCTGACCCTACAGCAACTTCTTCCCATGCTGGGCAAGGAGTCTTGGCTGGTAACTCTAGATCTCAAGGAGGCATACCTGCACGACACCATTCGACCAATCTGCAGAAGATACCTCAGATTTCTTGCAGGATCAGAGCACTATCAATTCTCAGCATTGCCCTTTGGCTTATCTACTGTGCCCAGAGTATTCACAAAATGCCTGGCATCAGTAATCGCCATTGCAGACTACAGGGAATTCAAATTTACCCATACCTGGACGACTGCCTACTACAAGGGGACAACAAAAGCAAGCTGACAACAGATTTACAAAGGGTCATTTACTTGCTACAAGGACTGGGATACACAGTCAATTTACAAAAGTCAAGGCTGATACCATCCCAAACAAGGACATTCTTGGGCTGAATTGAACACAGTACAACAAATGGCATTCCTGACTACAGAAAAACAAAAGAACTTCCTCTTTACTTCTTGGCACTAACAAAACTGAACAAGTTAACAGCAAGAAAAGTTCTGCAGGCCTTGGGCTTCATGGCATCATGCATAATCTTGGTCCCATTTGCCAGACTACATATGAGGAAACTACAGTGGTACCTAAAGAATTTATGGTCCCAACACAGACACAGTCTAGAAACAGAAATCCCACTAATTCCATGCTTAAAACAGGAGTTCCTATGGTGGGCTCAGGCATGCCAGTCAAACCCAGGCCTACCCTTTCGCAGATGTCAACCAATCCAGACCATCACAACAGACGCTTCAGACCTAGGATGGGGGGCTCACATGCTGGACAAATGCGTGCAAGGATTGTGGACACAGGATCAACTTCACCTACACATCAATCTAAAAGAAATGCTGGCAGTAAAACTGGCAATCCAAAAGTTCAAACCATTCCTCAAAGAGGGCCAGTTGATGATAAGGACAGACAACACCACAGTCATGTGGTACATCAACAAACAGGGAGGCACTCATTCATACCCCCTATGCAGAATGACCTTGGAGCTGTGGACCCTGGCACTCAGCTACAACATTCAGTTACAGGCAATATTTGTACCGGGAAAGACAATACTCTAGCAGACATATTAAGCAGAACCACTGGATGCCCACGAATGGAAGCTGCACCCGGACATCTTCAAGACCATCTCAAAGAAATGGGGAATGCCACAGATAGACCTATTCGCATCACCTCTCAATCACCAGCTCAAAAATTCTGCACAAGGACATTCCACCCACTAGCATGGAAAGTGGACTCACTCTCCTTCAACTGGAAAGGCCTAACAGCATATGCATTCCCACCTCTTCCTTTGATACACAAGGTACTACTAAAAATCAAGGAAGAACGTCCAAGGATAATCCTGATAGCTCCAAACTGGCCAAGACAACACTGGTACCCACTACTGAAGAGCATGTCTCGGAACAATATGTGGCCAATACCCCTGATGCCTTTGATGTTAACTCAGAACAACTACAGCATCATACATCCAAACCTAAAAATGCTGCAACTGACTGCATGGAACATCACATAGCAGCAGCTAATCCAGAACTTTCCCAAAGAGTTAAAGACATTATTCTTGAAGCACGCAGACCTTCAACAAGAAGGAACTATGCTGGAAAATGGAAAAGGTTTGTCATTTGGAGTACGGAAAGAGGAAAAGATGTGTCAAACATAGATATGCCTAACATTCTGGAGTATCTGGCCGAACTTCTTGATTCAGGCCTGTCCTACTCCTCCATCAAGATACATGCATCAGCTATTTCAGCAGAATACAGCTTTGATCCACCTGTTTTTTCGCACCCTTTGCTCAGGCAGTTCCTCAGAGGAATCAAGAATGTAAAACCTCCAAGGAAACCACCATTACCAGCTTGGGATTTAAACTTTGTGCTAGAAAAGTTGACACTATCACCCTTTGAACCAGCAGCAACAGCAGACCTACAACACCTGTCATGGAAAACTGCTTTCCTACTGGCAATTACTTCAGCAAGGAGGGTTTCAGAACTACAGGCCTTAATGGCAGTGCAACCCTTCCTAATCTTCCACCAAGATAGAGTGTCCATGAGGACTAATCCTACATTTATGCCCAAGGTGGTATCCAGAGTATCTTTAAACCAGGCAATCCACCTACCTACCTTCTTTCCCAACCCACAAAACAGAGGGAAAGAATACTGCATACCTTGGATGTACATAGACAGCTACGCTACTACTTGGACAGAACAAAAATAGCAGAAAGACTGACCAACTTTTGTAGCCTATGCAACAGGAAGGGAAGGAAAAGCTATTTCCAAACAGACAATCTCCAAATGGATAGGAAATTGCATACGATACTGTTACTCCTTCCATGGAAAACCAATTCCACAGAACATAAGACCTCATTCTACAAGGGCAACAGCCACTACCACAGCCTTCTTACGAGGAGTGGCAACCAAAGACATTATTGAGGCGGCTACTTGGACCTCCGTGCATACATTTGCCAAGCATTATAATTTGCCTCTATATTCCAGATCCCGAGCAGGATTTGCCACTGCTGTACTGCAAGGGATCCTAAACACACCATAATCTACTTTTATCCTCCTCCCTAGTTGGCTATGGTATTCTACCCAGTTGTTATGACTGCAGATGCATCCATGAAGGACATAGTACAGTTTTGTACCTACCATAAATGTAGATGTCCGAACTGGATAGCATCTGCAGTCAGGATTACCTCCCTCCGCCTTCCCTCTGTGGTACTCCTAGGGTGTTTACCCTCCTAATAGCTAGCTGTTGGGGAGTCTTTATGGTGTATTTGTTTGTATATATGTACATATATGCTTATTTTTGTGTTTACCTCTATCTATTTGGAAACATTGGCATCTATCCAAATTTTAGCCTGCAAGAGGGCTACTGGCATCTGGGGCAAGAAACACTGAGGAAAATGGCGTCGGCTGATGCTTTTATACCCGAAGACCAACAGAGATGACGTCGGGTGGAGTGCGACATCAGCCGAAGCCGGACCCGGACTTTGGAATCCGGCCGACTGCAGGGCTGCCTGACGACAGGACAACCCACTTGTTATGACTGCAGATGCTATCCAGTTCGGACATCTACATTTATGGTAGGTACAAAACTGTACTTTTTCAAGCCTGATTTAAGTGTTTCTCTCCAATATCTTACTGAGTTATTGGACAAGGGTTTGTCTTTCTCCTCGATAAAGGTTCATGCTGCAGCCATTTCTGCTCACTATGACTGTGACCCTCCTTTATTTTCCCAGCCTTTGTTTAAGCAATTTCTTAGAGGGGCAAAGAACATAAGACCCCCACGTAGAGCTCCTACTCCTGCTTGGGATCTCAATTTTGTGTTGGAAAAGCTTACTCTGCAACCTTTTGAGCCTGCAGCTACTGCCGAGTTAAAGTATTTATCATGGAAGACTGCTTTTTTGTTGGCCATTACCTCTGCAAGAAGGGTTTCTGAATTACAGGCCCTTATGGCAGTGGAACCTTTCCTGATTTTTCATAAGGATAGGGTATCTTTGCACTAATCCTTCCTTTATGCCTAAAGTGGTTTCTAGTGTGGCCTTGAACCAAACTATTCATTTGCCTACTTTTTATGCAAACCCCCAAAATAAAGGGGAGAAAATTTTGCATACTTTGGATATTCACAGGCAGTTACGTTATTATTTGAGCAGAACCAAGGGGTTCAGGCAGTCTCAGCAGTTGTTTGTTTCTTTTGCTTTTGGTTCTCAGGGGAAACCTGTTTCAAAACAAACTATTTCTAAATGGATTGGGTTTTGTATTTCTTTCTGTTATTCCCATCATGGTAAGGAGGTTCCGGCTGGAATCAGTCCTCATTCCACTAGAGCTTCTGCCACTTCTACTGCCTTTCTAAGGGGGGTAGCTACTAAAGATATTTTGGAAGCAGCCACTTGGAGTTCAGTACATACTTTTTCCAAGCATTACCACCTTCCTCTTTATTCTAAGTCTAGGGCTGGATTTGCCTCTGCAATATTACAGGGCATTTTAGCAGCCCCTAATGCTTTATGATTTTGCCATCCTCCCTTTACCTCTGCTTTGGGATTCTACCCATATGTAAGGACTGCAGCAATGTGAGATGAAGAACATAGTACAGTTTTGTACCTACCATAAATGTAGATGTTCGAAGATCCACATTGCTGCAGTCAATCCTCCCTCCTTCCCCTCTGTAGTTTGGCATGTTTATATGGTTTGGATGATGGTTGTTGTTGGGCATGTTTTTGGGAGGTATCCTGTTTTTGGGCTGTGGCCTTTCTTGTTAGGGCCTTCTGACATCTGGGGCAAGAAAAGACTGAGGATATGACGTCGGTCATGCGCCTTTATACCCTGACGCTCTGATGTCAGATCTGAGCGCCCATGACCGACGTCAGCCTAATACTTTGGTATACGGGCCGACCGAGGACAGCGGACTACCCATATGTAAGGACTGCAGCAATGTGGATCTTCGAACATCTACATTTATGGTAGGTACAAAACTGTACTTTTCAGGTAAGGGTTATATTACGGAACCCTTGTCTCTTTTTTTAACCAAACATCTTAAGCCCTTGCTCCATCTAATACGTTCTCGACTACAGGACACTACACACTACTTGCAGATTGTTTCAGGTAGCCAATTGGAATCTGATTGGTTGTTGTGCACACTTGATGTGTGCGCTTTGTACACGAATATTCCACACGAATCGGGTCTGGAGGCTTTAACATACTGGCTTGAAGTAGCCAATCTATATCATTCTGACTTTAATTCTTTTTTGGTACAGTTAGCTAGGCATGTTCTTAACAGTAATGCATTTTTTTTATCAGGATACTTGTTATTTACAAACAAAGGGCACAGCGATGGGTGCTTCTTTTGCTCCGATTTATGCTGATTTGTTTATGGGCTTTGTTGAGAAACATCTCATTTATGATCATAGGAATAACATCTATTTAGAACATATTGATATCTGGAGACGTTTCTTAGACGATTGTTGGATGGTATGGAGGGGAGGGACAGATATGTTACATGAATTTATATCTTATTTGAATAACAACCCATGGGGATTACAATTCACTGTCCAATATGATCTGAATAGCATCACGTTTTTGGATGTGATCATCAATAGGTTACCAGATCATACGCTTAGTACTGAAGTATTCAGGAAGTACCCCCAATACAATACTATCCTTCATGCGTCCAGTTTCCATCCACCACACATAGCCCGAAATATTCCCAAATCACAATTTATCAGATCGAAGCGCATTTGTTCTGATGATGATTCTTTTCAAAATCAAAGGAAGGATCTCACAAATAGGTTTAAATCTAGGGGTTATGGTATGGATTATGTGTTACAAGCTAGTAACCTGGTTAATTCAACTAACCGAGAAGAATTTTTAAGGTACAAAGACCATAATATTTCAATAGCTCAACCCATCAGGTTTGTTACAACATACGCTAGGAACACTGGGAATTTAATTCAAAGCATAAACAAGCATTGGAACATTCTTCAATGTGATGATGAACTAGCTTACATCATACCAGAAAGATGTCAGTTTTCATACCGGAAAGGCAAAAATCTCAGTTCCTGTTTCAATCATTACAAACATGGGTCTATGCATCAACCATCCCAATATATTCAAACCACTATATCAGGTGATCCTCTGGTTGGCTGTTATCCATGTGGACATTGTACCCACTGTGATAAGGTTATGAAATCCAAACCATTTTCTAGTCGCAATAGCTCTGTGGTTTATGATTTAAACTTTTTTGCCAATTGTAGTACCGATTGGTTAATATATCAAGCTACATGTATTTGTGGTTCCTTCTACATTGGTCAGACTTCTCGTCCATTGAGAATCAGAATTTTGGAACATATCAGTAATATCAAAAACAAAAAGGCAACCAATGCATTATATAAACATCATTTGATACATCCTACTGCAAGATTTTCTTTCATTGTCATTGATATTAAGGGCAAAAAATCCATTAAGACAGGGTGGCACTCAATTCTAAATAACAAAGAAAAAAGTGGATTGTAAAACTGGGTGGATTTTTTCCACCAGGTTTAAATGAACAATTCTAGGATGAACCAATAAGCCTCTAGATAGGGGTATTTAAAGATTAAAACAGCTGTATTTTGTTTGCACTGAAGAAGGCTGTGATATTTTCGGCCAAAACCGGTCTGTTTTATCTACAATAAAGTGATTTCTTGAACACAGTATGCTGGCTCATCTTTTGTTGGTGCTTCAATTTGGTCTTTGAGCCGTGCATTTGCCTGTCGCGCAGGAAGGCTTTTTTTGATTGTTACTTTGGACCTCAAAGAGGCATACCTGCATGTCCCTATCAGACAAAATTGCAGAAGATACCTCAGATTCATAGCTGGTTCAATGCATTACCAATTCTCTGCACTGCCCTTTGTGAAGACACTCGGTACAGTAGATAAGCCAAAGTGCCTGGCACCAGTAATTGCATTTTGCAGACAAAAAGGAATTCATATATATCCATACCTGGACGACTGCCTTATTCAAGCAGAGAGCAAGGACATTCTTCTAAAGCATCTGGCATTTGTAAAAAGGTTGCTAATTTGCCTTTGGTACACAGTAAAGGAAAAGAATTCAAAACTAGTGTCCTCACAAGAGATAATATTCCTGGGTGCCAGCTTAAATACTACGGCCCAGATGGCTTCTCACGCCAGACAAGCAAGGACAACTGACTCTGTACTTTAAATTGATGGTAACAAAGACCCAGCTCCCTGCAAGAAAAATTCTGCAGGCCTTGGGATTCATGGCATCCTGCATACTACTAATTCCATATGCCAGACTGCATATGAGGAAGTTACAATGGTACCTAAAAAGTGTGTGGACTCAACACTGTCACAGTTTGGAAACAGTAATACCACTAATTCCCTGCCTACAACAGGAGTTTCGATGGTGGGCACAGGCATGTCATCTCAACAAGGGACAGCCTTTCACTCTACCCACAGCCAGGCAGACACTAACAGATGCTTCGGATTACGCCTGGGGAGCACACATGGCAGGAAAATGTATTCAGGGCAAGTGGACCGCAGACCAAATGCATCTTCACATCAATCAAAAAGAGATGTTGGCTTTACAAAATGCCCTAACAGCTTTCAAGGACCTTCTGCATCCAGGACAACTATTACTAAAGACAGACAACACCACAGTTATGTGGTACATAAACAAGCAAGGGGCACTCATTCTTATCCCCTATGCTGACAAGTCATGACCTTGTGGGACACGGCTCTAGCCTATCAAATTCATCTACAAGCACAATTCCTGCAAGAAAAGAAAAACACTCTGGCAAACGACTTAAGCAGAAACATCATGGATCCTCATGAGTGGAAATTAAATCCACAGGTGTTCAGTATGATAACGCAGAAATGGGGGTGCCCAGACATAGATCTCTTTGCCTCCCCAAAGAGTTGCCAACTACAAAAATTCTGCACAAGGACTTATCACACAAAAGCATGGAAGGTGGATTCGCTCTCGTTCAGCTGGAAAAGCCTAAAAGTTTATGCCTTCCCACCACTGCCTCTCCTTTCAAAGGTACTCCTAAAAGTCAGACAAGAAAAACAGATGATCCTGATTGCCCCAGACTGGCCACGCCAGCACTGGTACCCAATCTTAAAGAACTTTGCTCAAGGCCCACCATGGATTTTACCACAAACTCCGTACCTTCTGACTCCACAAAACAATCTGATCCTGCACAGTCAGCTCAAAACCTTAAACCTGGCTGCATGGCAGATTTATTAGCCAAGCAGACAACACCTCTCTATAGCTGTTATGGATGCCATTTTGGAGGCTAGGAGGCCTAGCACCAGGAAATCTTGTGCAGAAAAGTGGAAGATTCTGTGCCTGGAACCAGGCTCAAAGCTTTTGACCCTCTTGTCCCAAATATTCCTCAGATATTCCAATACTTAACTGAGATGCTGGACAAAGGTCCATCTTTTTCATCCATTAAGATCCACGCCTCTGCCATCTCTGCTCATTACAACACAGATCCTCCTATTTTCTCTCATCCATTGCTAAACGGTACCTCAGAGGGGCTAAAAATATAAGACTGCCCGGAGAGCACCAACATCAACTTGGGACCTCAATTTTGTCTTGGAAAAACTAACCTTACCTCCTTTTGAGCCAGCCAATTCAGCAGAATTAAAATATGTATCATGGAAAACTGCTCTGCTTCTGGCAATAACCTCGGCACGAAGAGTCTCAGAGTTGCAGGCACTAAAGGCAGTGGAGCCTTTCATCATTTTTCACCAAGACAGGGTTTCTTTACGAACAAACCCTTCATTTATGCCTCCGGTGGTATCCAGTGTGGCTCTTAACCAAACTATTCACTTCCCAACTTTGTATCCAAATCCCCAGAATAAAGGGGAGAGACTTCTGCATTCCTTGGACATACACAGGCAATTACTTTTCTACTTGGACCAAACAAAAGATTTCAGAAAAACTGAGCAATTGTTTGTAGCATATGCTGCAGGATCACAGGGTAAGGCTATTTCAAAGCAGACTATTTCAAAATGGAGAGGACACTGTATCTGGTTCTGCTACACACAACATGGGAAACCTGTACCTAGTAATATTAGGCCACATTCCACCAGGGCAACAGCCACTTCAACTGCCTACCTTAGAGGAGTACCTACCAAAGATATCTTGGAAGCTGCAACTTGGAGTTCAGTGCACACCTTTACCAAGCATTATCACTTGCCTCTTTATGCTAGATCGAGAGCTGGCTTTGCCACTGCAGTGCTGCAGGGCGTGTTAGCCACCCCAAATCCTCTATAGAGCCAGCCACCCTAACTCAGCTTTGGGATTCAACCCAAGTGTAATGACTGCAGCAGTGAAACATGATGAACATAGTACAGTTTTGTACCTACCACAAATGTAGATGTTGGTGTCTTCACTGCTGCAGTCCTGGTTACCCACCCACCATCCCCTCTTTCTTAACTGGAACTAATCTATACCTCTCTGCCCTATACTACCTTTGTGGTGTGTTTGCTGGTATCTGAAGGTTTTGTTTTACCTTGTCGTCTAATTTATTAGCAAAATGTATTGCCTACCTGTTTGGCAGCACCTGACATCTGGGGCAAGAAAAACTGAAGAAAATGGCGTCTGCTGCATCTTGTATACCCCTGGGGTACTGACGTCAGGGAAGAAACGACAGCAGCAGACGCCGGACCAAGACTTTGGAACTCTGGCCGACTGCGGAACAGCCTAACGGCAGGATAACCCAAGTGTAATGACTGCAGCAGTGAAGACCCTCTAACTTCTACATTTATGGTAGGTACAAAACTGTACTTTTTTTCCACCTTGTCCAGTAGGGCTTTGAAACAAAGCTCTCCTACTTGGTTTGTAGACTGAGGTAACAGTGATCAAAGGATGTCTGCCAGTGCACCTATTATACTGCTGATGTGCTTTTAATCTTGGTAGGAGGTGTTGAGGTGATGTATTTGAAGGGAATCCTTTGGGGCAGCCAGTCCGTCTTCCTTGCACTCAAGATACCCAAATGTGAAGAATGCAACACTGAATCTACTGAAATATTTCCATTTGTGGTAGATTTTTAACATGACTGTGCTGTCTGAGATGGGATTATTGGTAATTAACAGATCTAAGAGGTAGTGGCTACCAGTTTTTTTTTTTTTTTTTTTTTTTTACTGTTAGGTGGGTTCCTTGTCTAACTGCACAAGACTTTTATTGTTGAGGTGGTCTTGAAATTGAGTCGCAATGCTGCAGGCCCATCCAGGGAGGACTATTGTAAAAATTGTATTAATCCAAGGAAAGGGTAAAAATGTCACACACAAATTGAGTAAAAACTGCAAGAAATACTTGGCCAAACTAGATTTTTCACTGTAATATATTAAACCTCCTGTAGTGGAGGTGGGGTTTGGCTTTATCGGCCTGAAAATACCAATAAAGACTTAAAAAAAAAAAAAAAAAAAAAGTCAGCGATATTCAGAAACCATGTAGCTGAAACACTAGCTATTCCTAAAGGGGTCATTTTGCATATTTCCCATGGACCTCTACTGTAGTTTTAAGTTCTAACATGGTGAAAAAAGTCATTGAGTGTAAAGGTGACTTGCAGGCAACTACTTAGAGTACCTATGTTCATGTTGTGCTGTGCTTTGGGTTAATATGATTTTGAGGGAGTCTTTAAAGGAGGAGCATACTCACCCGCCACTCTGCTCCCAGCTGAGGCATTAAAGATGCCCTTATAACCTGGCTAATGCATGAGTGGAGGTGTCTGTCTTTATCCAAGATTCATTCATTGCTAGAACATCGTGTAAGTATGTGAGTAATAAAGCATAAAGTTGTTCCATTTTAGTATATTCCTTGCACTGAAGTGTGCAACCTTGAGTGAAGGATAAGGTGTGGCATGGGTGAGGGCGAGGTCTCTCTGGAGAAAGGTGCATCCTGAGGCCTGGAATAATTCTTTGTAGCAGCAGAAGAGTAGAACAATTTGTACAGGAGCAAACCTAATGGGGGTTTGCATAATTCAAGGAAGGGGTATTGGTGGAGGGAAAGTTTTCCATTTTATAGGGTGGGAAAAAGGTGGCTGTGGGCAATGTATGTATTTTAGCTTGGAAGAGTGGAAAGTCATGTGGTAGATTTGTGTTTGGGGAAGGGGGGGTTCCACTCAGCAGGCACTTCAGTCAGTGCACATAAATTAGCCTGCTTTTTCAAAAGGTGTCAACTTATGGTCTGTAGTGGGTCAAAAACTTGAGACTGCAAATGCCTTGTATGGGCTTCAACGAGGCTCAAAAGCCTGACGTCAGACTTTCAGTATGACTTGTGGGTCACTGGGCATCATCAGCAAAGGTCTGTTGAACAGAATTTGCAGAGAAGTGATTGAACAGCATAGAAATGCCATTCACAGTATGAAGTGGTGTTGATGAAAAGGAGTGAAGTTTTTTTAGGGGTGGAATTGAAACTTTGGAATGTGGAAAAGTCATGCTGAGCTTAAATCCTTTCAACCAGCTTCCCAGCTTCATTATGTAGCAGGATGAAACTCTAACCTCAACTCTGGCAACCTGTGTGCATTCAACGGTTCAGGCATGGTGGTAGGAGAAACCGATTTAGATGGAGTAAGCATTTAATCCCATCTGTGGAGGGATGAGGTTGGAGCTTTTGTTTCGACTCTTGGTGGAATCTCTGTGTTAGTGCAGGCTTTCAACTGCACTATGTGGATAGTCTTGCCAAGCTTCATATGTTGTAGCAGTGAAAGGTTTATGGATTGTAGGACTTTTGCTTCTGTGTGGCAAGTATTGGAAATCCCACTTTTGGTTGTGCGAGTGGCTGCTGCATGGGGAGTGCCCTGGCTGTGTTTAAAGAGTGGAACGACCATTAATGATACCATGCTACTAGCAGGCTTATTCCTCCAGCAGCAAGTACTCTCGACCTTGTGACCTTGCTCCAGAGAGAAGGTGGGACATTGTTGCACAAGAGAGATGGCTCACCGGTGTGTGGTGGCTAATCAAGTTTATTCCCTGTCATTGGGAATAGTGTAATTCTTTAAATGTGAGATGAAATTTTTTTTGGGGGGGGGTGCTGTATATTTAAATACGTACTTTTTCACACTTGCTGTATTTCATAGAAAGGTAGATGGCATAGTAAATACTGTAATTGTTATAGAATTATTGAAGAAGTCTGTTTATAGTTTTGTAAATTGTTTTTCTCTCTGTACAGATTGATCCAAAGCCATGTACACCTAGAGGAATGCAGCCAGAAAGGACTCGATCAAAAGAAAGCTGGGTAAGGAAATGAGAGCTGAGTAACATGAAACAGCTTTAGAGTGAGCTTCCTGTTCCAGTTTCTTTTGACACACAACACTGTCTCAGTTTTATTTATTTATTTTTTAAATTATTTTGACAAGTTTAGCATCTGTTACAGTACTTTATCCTAAGCAGCGTAATGGTAACAGTGAGTACCAAAATTCTTAGAAACAGAAGATCTAATGTTGAGGACATTGCTTCACAAGCCCATGATTGGGTAATAGCCATAAAGTTCCACTTTTTTCCAGAAAAATTCTGTTTGGGGCAGTTTTGACATTTGATCACCATATATCGTTACATGCAAAGATGTAAGGCAGCAGCTATATATGTGCTTGTCACTGGAGACTTCCCCTAAAGCTCTGGTCAAATCTGTTTGTTTTTGCTGATGTTGGCAAAACACTGCACTGTATTAAATGCCACAATTGTCAGAGATTCCAGTATTGTGTCAAAGGCCAAAAAGTTAACCTGCCTTAGAATGATGGCATTTGTCATGAGCTCTTAGAAATCTGTGGAAGGGTCCTCTTAGTTGCCCTTAGCATTTCTGCTGTCACAAGGACAAGGCACATAGAGACCAAGCCTAGGTCTGAACCTTTCTTATTCCAGTTTCCAGCCACATGTCCAACCCTAACTTCAGATAGTGAGCTCCACATTAATTGAATGCTTGAGTGTGAACCTGCCTGTGGTCAAGGACCTTGGACAATGGGAGGCTAACCTTTCTCCCATTGTGAGGGGTCTAAAGATCATCTTAGGACGATTGCCAGCTGATGTCCAGTCTTCTGTCTTAGGATGATTGCCAGCTAATGTCCAGTCTCCTCTGGGTTAGTTTCTTTATGGATTAACAAAACAGTGTAAGAAACTTCTCTGTGTGGAAGATTTTCAGTCCATATATTTCTAGTTAATCACTGTATATTAATCAGATCGGACAATAGTAGTAGAAGTAGCGAAAGTAAACTCGTCAAGTCGAAAAGTAATAATAGAAAATATATATAATTCTACAGCATTACTAAGTATTCGAAAGTAATCCAAGCAAGGCAGGCAGTCTGTTTCCAGTCGAAAATCCTTTATTAAGTTCACAGACAAGCGATCCAAGTAAAACAAAAATAGAGTAATTTCCTCACAAGCTTTCTAAATATATATATTTGCTTTTTATCAGGCATGGGAGTGGTTTATTGTACTGTAAAACAAAGTGTTATTGGTACACATGTTAAATTCACATCCCTTCCCCCATTAGTGTGACATTCGAGCTGGTCCTGCCCTACCTAGTAGCTGTCATAATAATATATAGCCCTAATGTACTTTAATGGTACATCTTATTTAACCAAATTAAGTCTGATTTTACACAAGGCAATATACTACATGGCTGGAAATATATCCACCTTAGTTCATTTTGCGATCAAAAATTGTATATAAATATATATACATATACATTTTACATGTAAAAATCAGTTTCTATTTTCATAACCTATTGTTAACAAAGATCACTTTCGTCCTAGACGACTTCAGGTCTGTGTACAAGAGCCCTAAAAATCTATATAATTGTATGATTAGTATTGTTATTACCATCATTTTGAATAAAGTGGAAAAAAGAGAACCAGAAAAAAGTAAAAAATATATATGTATGATGATGGAAACAAAATATACACTTAAATTTCAAATGATTTAAAATGGTATTTAAAACCAATTTGTAGAAAAAAATAAAATAAAATACACTTAGTCATGTAAACAATGTGGCAACTTTCTAAGTTCCAGTGTACTTTTAATTGAACAGTAGTAGTTGAGTCCAGGCTTTCTAAAAGAGTTCAGCTTTAATTGCCACATGAGTTCCTGTTTCTCCAGAATATTCGGGATGTCTCCTTCAAGATCACCCATGTCTATGCGATCCAGGATCTTCTTTACTTTCAATGGCAAACACTACAAACAAAAAACTGGTATAGCAATGGGGGCTGCCATGGCTCCCAGCATAGCTAACATAGCCCTGGGCAAATGGGAGGAGGACTTTGTGTTAAACAACACAGACTACATGCAGCATATCACATGCTATTTAAGTTTTATTGACAATGTCTTTATTGTGTGGGAAGGTGACACCTTGCAGCTTGGAGATTTTATCACTTACCTCAATCAAACAACCCCCTTCCTGAAGTTTACCTCTTCCCATAGCTGTACTTCCACTTTCTTAGATATGCAGATTTCCAAGGACATCAACAGTAACAGAATCACCACTGATCTATTCAGAAAACCAATGAGGGTTAACTTATTACTCCACAGTAAAAGTCTACATCCTACAAAAACCAAGTGTAATGTAGTGAAATCCCAAGGCTATAGATTAGCTCGAATCACCACAGAGATGGAACCATTTTTGAGAAACCTGAACAACTTGGAGAATGATTTTCTAGTGAGAGGCTATGAAAGTCAGATGTTAAAAAACATCCTGGAACCCATTATAGAACTGAAAAGGACTGAAGCACCTTCACTCAACCTCCCCAGTAGAAAAATGTTAAGTAATCCCACAGAGAATAACAAATGCAAAAATAGCTGCATCCTGACATACACTTTGGATTATCACAGTATCAAAAATATTATTGAAGAAAACTAGGACATTGTCACAGGAAACCCTTTACTGATTAACATCTTAGGTGAAGCCCCATCATTTATTTATAGGAAGGCCAGGAATATTAGAAGTTTTGTTGAATTTAAACCTAGACCATGTGAGAAAAGCACTAAAAGATGTGAAACTAATTGTACATTTTGTATATTTATACAGCAAGGTGATAGTTTTTATTAAAGCCAGTGCAGTGGGTGACTAACACTAAAAAAGTAATTTACAGGGCACAGTGCAATGAATGTGATGCATTCTATGTGGGCAAGACTGTAAATAAACTCAAGCGAAGGATTTCATGTCATCTGTCAGAAATCCGCTGTGGATGTAAAAATAATGCACTAGCCAAACACCTTTCTCTTCATAAAAGACACACAGGTTTTAAGTTCCAGATCCTGGATCGCATAGACATGGGCGATCTTGAAGGAGACATCCCGAATATTCTGGAGAAACAGGAACTCATGTGGCAATTGAAGCTGAACTCTTTTAGAAAGCCTGGACTAAACTACTACTGTTCAATTAAAAGTACACTGGAACTTAGAAAGTTGCCACATTGTTTACATGACTAAGTGTATTTTATTTTTTTCTACAAATTGGTTTTAAATACCATTTTAAATCATTTGAAATTTAAGTATATTTTTATCTGAAGTAGGAGATTCATTTGTCTGCAACCTGTGGGTTATGGATCCGATATCGGATCTGAACCGGCATGGTTTATCCAGCTATGTATCCGAGCTCTTAGCTCCTCCCCTCACCCATAATGCCCTGCTCTCCCTACATGACCTCAGATCTAGTTTGCCGTGCTGGTGACCAGTTGGATCTTCTAGAGCTCTTCAGCTAAGTGCTTAAAAATCCCTTTAAAAGCGTTTAATTACTTTTTTGTGGTTAAATTTGTGTGATTGTGTTAGGTTTCCTTTAGTTTTTTGATAGTTTTGGGTTTAAATTTTACTTCTAAAGTTTTATTTTAATTCCCTCCCCTCACTGGTTCGGAGTTTTGTTTGAGTGTGTTGTTTTGGGGCCTTGTGTGTGTGCTAGTTTAGCACTAATTTCTTGTCTTTCTTTTGTTAAAAAAAAAAAAGAAGACTTTAGTTATGTCAGAAGCCCCATAGGCAATTTTTTCGAAGTGCTCCGAGTGTGGCCATAAGCTCTCCCCTGCTGATGGCCACACTCGGTGCGTTCGATGCCTTGGGGTTGAACACCTCACTTGTGCAGGGTTCAACCCCAGGGCATTGAAGGAGCGGAGGTCGAAGCTGGTCCTGGCGGGACTTCTGCCCCCGGACTCTGCTTCGGCCTCCGCTCCCATGGTGGGTACTGTTGCTTCAGTTCCCTCCTCGCCTGCTCCCCCTCCTCCACCTGGGACTCAACCTCCCCTGCTGGATTGGAGGAGAGGGAGGCCAGGAAAAAGGACCGGAGAGAGAAGCATCACAAGCGGCGGGCCGAGACATCCGTTTCGGCCCCGCCAGCTAAGTGGGCTTCTCCTCCGGCCTCCTTGGCTGCTGGCTCCCCCCCCCCCTCGGCTCCAGTCCCCGGTCTGCTTTTCACCGGGGCCTGAGGAGGAGGAGACCCAAATCTCCATCGAGGCGGCACTCGAGGCCTACCTCGGTAGCCTCTTCGAGATCCACATATAGCCTTTCCAACGCCGATCTGGACCGGATGATGAGAAGGTAAATCCAGGCCTAGATGCAGATGGGAGTGCTCCTGCCCCCCCCCTCTGGGGGGGAGCTCGACCCCATTTTTCAAGCCTATAGCTCCTTCTCCGACCCTCTACCCGGGTTCAGAGCTGGGGGTGGGTCGGCGCCGATAGTACTAGGTACTTCAGATCTGACCCTGCCCTCGAGTGTTTCGGATCCGACCTCTCGGAGCCTGGCTCCGAGCTTCGGATCCGGGGGACTCTGTGTGCCTTCGGCGCCGTCTGTGTTGGAGCGCACTGGTCCCTCGGATCCGAGTGTCTCTGGGCCGGCTCCGATCCACTCTTCGGATCCGAGGGGGAGCAGACTTTCGGATCCTTTGGTTGAGGCTGGCTCCCCTTCGGCTTTTGATGTAGTGGAGAGGGCTCTGTTGAGGGCTTTCGGACCCCCGGCACTTGCTTCGGCTCCTTCCCGCGCTCCATCTGCACTGGGTCAGGCTTCCACCATCCGGCCACTGGGACAGCCCGCTTCAATGCCCCAAGCTGTTCCACTGGAACAAGACACTGCTTGCGAGGGCTCCTCGGACAGCCCCCCCCCCCGAGGAAGCACCCCGCAAGCATACGTGTAAAAGGAGGCACATAGACTCCCCCGAGTCTTTTAATTGAAGACACGGATTTGGAGGAAGGGGAAGGCTCCCCAAGATCACCCCCCCCCGAGGATGTCTCCTTTGGAGACCTCATGGAAATGCTTCGCATAAGGGGTGGGTGGTCTGCCCCCAAGTCTTCCTCGGACGAGTCTGTGTTCTTGGAGGCATTCGAAGCAGGCCCGTCTACTTCTTGGGTGTCCCCTCCTGCCGACCCCCTGGTGGACCTTATTACCACCAGGGCGTGGAAGGAACCGGACACCGTGGAGCCAATTCCCAAAAGGCCAGACAGAATCCTTAGCCCCCCTGCAGACCGTGCCCACTGGAGTAAGGGGCCTCCGGTAGATGCCATGTTGATGGCAGCAGCCACCAAGAGGGAACTCGCCCAGGAGAGTCCCTCAGTCCATCCTCCGAGCAAGGAGACTCGGATGATGGACCGCTTGGGGAAGCGAATGTTTAGTTCAGCGACCTTCTCGGTGAGGGCGCTCAACTATCTGGCACATGTTATCAGGATGCAGCGTGATCTTATTAAAGAATACGCTGCATCCCCCCAGAGTCCATGTCGGAGGAGGACAAACTTTTGCACTCCACCCGTATGGCCACTCTTCGGTCAGTGACTAATACCTCTATGCGGTTGCTGTCCCATGCTACTGAGGGAGCCGCTAGAGCTGTAGGAATAGGCCTAGTCACTAGATGCCAGGCCTGGCTCTGCCATTGCGATTTCACGGAGCCCTTCAAGGCGTCCTTCGCGAACGCCCCCTTGGATGGTTCTGCCTTTTTTGGCAAAACGGTTCGCGACACCTTGGCCCAGAGCAAAAAGGATGGGAAGACGCTGTCTGCCGTCGGAATCCGCTTCTCTGTGCCCCAGAGGTCCTACTCTAGGAACCAAAAGGGCCAGAAGAAGATGTGGTTCTGGAAGTCGCAGCAATCCCAACCCGCTCCGGACAACCAGTCCTTCCGTGGCAGAGGAGGACAGGGAGGACGCCGCCCCAGGGGCAGAGGGGCTCCCAGGAATTTTGGGTCCAGAGAACCTTTCTCTGAACGGCCCGCGCAGCAGCCCTGAGGGGTTGCCCGACTGCTCCACTCTGGAGGCAGTCGGGGGACATTTTTCGGAGCACCTAGCGGCATGGGAGTCCATAACATCAGACCGCTGGGTCCTCCGCATTATATCCAGAGGATACAAGATCCCCTTTCATCACATTCCAAAACTGAAATCCCACCCCGACGTTCCACCCGGTCAGTGGGAGGCCGCTTCAGCAGAAATTGGCCATCTGCTGGAAAAGAGCCATCCAGCCCGTCCCCCCAGACCAGATCGGATCAGGGTTCTACTCCAGGTTCTTTTTAGTGCCAAAAAAGACGGGGACCAAAGACCAATTTTAGACCTGTGTCTGTTAAACCTGGCAGTTCCCAAGGAGAAGTTCCGGATGGTCACCTTGCAATCCATCCTCCCCCTTCTGGGAGAGAATCACTGGATGTGCTCTATAGACCTCAAGGATGCGTACTACCACATACTGATGGACAGGCGTTCCAGGAGGTTTCTTCGCTTCCAGCTGGGAGCCAGTCACTACCAGTTCAGGGTCCTTCCCTTTGGTCTAACCACAGCCCCCAGGGTGTTCACCAAAGTATTAGCAGTGGTTGCGGCCCCCTGAGGCTTCAGGGGGTGCAGGTCTTTCCGTACCTGGACGCCTGGCTTCTTACCGCCCCAACAAGGCATCTACTATCCTTGGCGCGAGACTCCTTTCTTCATCTAGCTCCCTGCCTGAGCATCACGATAAACGTAGCAAAATCCAACCTGGCCCCCTACTCAGTTGATAGTTTTTATAGGTGCCAGGTTAGACACGAGGGAGTTAAGAGCCTTTCTCACAGACAGAGTTCGGAATCTACGACTCCAGGTGCGGGCCATCCTCCACTCCAGCTCAGTTCCGGCGGAATTGGTTCTGAGGGCTTTAGGGTCCATGGCAGCAGCGATATCTCTTCTTCCACTCGCCAGGTTCAACATGCGGGTCCTTCAGTGGACACTTCAAGTTCAGTGGTCTTACCTTGCTCTACCTCTGCATCGTCCCATTGCGATCAGCAAGGCTTGCAAGCGGTCTCTCTTGTGGTGGCTCCATTCACAGGATCTCCACGGAGGCCGCCCCTTTTGTGCTTCTCCCCCTCTCGCCACGGTGACCACGGACGCCTCCCGCCTCGGGTGGGGGAGGCATTTTGCAGGCCGGACGGTCCAAGGCACGTGGAACGACTCAGTGACCTCCCTGCATATCAATGTTCTAGAGATGAAAGCAGTGCTCTTGGCGTTGCGAGCACTTCAGGCCTTTCTTCCCCTGGGAACAATTGTGATTCAATCAGACAACATGTCGGTGGTCTGGTACATCAACAAACAGGGGGGAACCGGGTCTTACCCTTTATGTCGAGAAGCCATGAGAGTGTGGGAATGGGCGATCTCCACCAACTGCTTTCTCATCGCAACGCATATTCCGGGTCGGTCCAACATCTTTGCGGACAAGCTCAGTCGCACCATTCTCTCCCCGTACGAGTGATCTCTCAATGCTCAAGTAGCGAAACGTATCTTCGCACGGTGGGGAACTCCTTGTTGTGATCTCTTTGCGTCTCCCTTAAACACCAAGTGCGACAGTTTTTTCGCTCTAATCCCTCCTCCAGGGGATTCCCCGAGAGACGCTGTGGTGCATGCTTGGCCTCCCAGTCTTCTTTACGCTTACCCCCCTTTGCCTCTGATGCTCCAAGTTCTTCAGAAAGCCTCTCGGTTGGGGTGCAGATTGATCCTCATTGCCCCATTCTGGCCTCGACAGATCTGGTTCCCTTACCTAAGGTCTCACTCGGTGAATCCACCTTGGATTCTAGATCCCATTCCGGATCTGATTTCACACCCATCGAACCTACCCACTCCGAATCTGGACAACCTGAAGCTAACTGCTTGGCTGCTCCAGTTCCACTCCTAATTAGGACTCCCGGTATCTCGTCCCCCGTTAAAGCCATCCTGGTAGCGGCTCATAAACCATCTACCAGAAAAGTTTACCGCAGTAAATGGAAACGATTCTCCATTTGGGCGGAGCGGCAAGGTCTAGATCCCTTCACGGTTCCCCTTCCTCTGGTGCTAGACTTTCTAACCACTCTTTTTAATGATGGTGCCAGTAGTTCCACTGTCAAAGTGCAGCTTGCGGCCATTTCTCACTATCATGTTGGTCATGACTCTGGGCCACTTATGTCCGCCAAATTATGTAAAATATTCCTAAAAGGCACCTTACTCCTTAGACCCCCTGTCAAGCAGGCGGTTCCACCATGGGATCTTTCTTTGGTTCTTCAGGCCTTGACCGCTCCCCCCTTCGAGCCTGCGGCCACAGTAGATCTTAAATTCTTATCCCTCAAGACTGCTTTTTTAGTAGCCATTACTTCGGCCAAAAGAGTTTTGGAACTTCAAGCCTTATCCATGAAGCCTCCTTACTTGGTCTTCCATCCGGACCGCGTATACCTCAGGACCAATCCCTCCTTTCTTCCTAAGGTAGCTTCAGAAGCAAACATTAATCAGTCCATTAACCTCCCTGTTTTCTTTCCTAAATATCAGAACAAGGGTGAATACAAGCTGCATTCCTTGGATGTTCACAGGCAGCTGCATTTTTATCTTAACAGGACAGCTGGTCATAGGCAATCCGACCAGTTGTTCATTTCCTTTGCCAAATTCAATCTGGGTAAGCCAATTTCCAAAGTCTCCTTGTCACTTTGGATTTCGCAATGTATTCTTTTAGCTTACCAAGTTTCTGGGAGGCCCGCACCGGAAGGAGTCCATGCCCATTCCACCCGGTCAGTTTCTACCTCAGCGGCCTTTAAAGCTAGGATTCCTCTGGATGACATTTGTTCAGCAGCCACTTGGGCTTCATCTCATACCTTTATTTCTCATTACAAGCTGGATATCACATCTAGAGGTAGAGCATCCTTTGGCTCCGCGGTGCTCCGGAATATCCTTCCATGACAGCCGCCCAAGATTCAGGTAGCTGGGGACTCTGTCCCACAGGTTGCAGACAAATGAATCTCCTACTTCAGATTTAGAAGTTATGTACTTAACATAACGTTCCATCTGAGTAGGTGGATTCATTTGTCTGCAACCATCCCGCCCTCCTATCCCCATGGACTTGTCAGTTTCCTGCATATTATGTGTTACCCATTTCTAGGGTATTTTGATTCAGGGCAAACTCTATGTGAGGTCATGTAGGGAGAGCAGGACATTATGGGTGAGGGGAGGAGCTAAGAGCTCAGATCCATAGCTGGATAAACCATGCCGGTTCAGATCCGATATCGGATCCATAACCCACAGGTTGCAGACAAATGAATCCACCTACTCAGATGGAACGTTATGGTAAGTACATAACTTCTAATTTCCATCATCATACATATATTTTTTTTACTTTTTTCTGGTTCTCTTTTTTCCACTTTATTCAAAATGATGGTAATAACAATACTAACTAATTATACAATTATATAGGTTTTTAGGGTTCTTGTACACAGACCTGAAGAAGTCTAGAAGGACGAAAGCGATCTTTGTTAACAATAGGTTATGAAAATAGAAACTGATTTTTACATGCAAAATGTATATGTATATATTTATATATAATTTTCGCTCGCAAAATGAACTAAGGTTGATATTTCCAGCCATGTAGTATATTGCCTTGTATAAAATCACAGACTTAATTTGATTAAATAAGATGTACCATTGAAGTACATTAGGGCTATATATTATTATGACAGCTACTAGGTAGGACAGGACCAGCTGAAATGTCACACTGATGGGGTAAGGGATGTGAATTTAACATGTGTACCAATAACACTTTGTTTTACAGCACAATAAACCACTCCCATGCCTGATAAAAAGCATATATATATATTTAGAAAGCTTGTGAGGAAATTATTACTCTATTTTTGTTTTACTTGGATCGCTTGTCTGTGTACTTAATAAAGGATTTTTGACTGGAAACAGACTGCCTGCCTTGCTTGGATTACTTTCGAATACTTAGTAATGCTGTAGAATTATATATATTTTCTATTATTACTTTTTGACTTGAGTTTACGTTCGCTACTTCTACTACTATTGTCTGATCTGATTAATATACAGTGATTAACTAGAAATAGACGGACTGAAAATCTTCCACACAGAGAAGTTTCTTACACTGTTTTGTTTTTAGACCCACTACACTTTAGTGGGTTGTTTTGAGACTTCGGGGATACCACAGAGATTACTTGTTTTTTTTGTTTTCTTTATGGGTTAAAGATTTAATGGGAGACTGGGTGCGCCCCTAGGCTTATGAGAACTGCCAGGCCCATATTGGAGCAAATCAGTATTGTCCTATCAAGGTAGGATTTGTATCTGACATCAAAGCAGATGTTCACCCATTTGAGAGCTTCTATTGATGTGGAGGAGCACACCTTTAAGGTGTTTGAACCAAAGCTCATATTGTGCCATCTTACAGCATGTACCCAATCTGTCTTGCATAGCACTAATGTGCCCTGCTTGTTCCTGTGAAGTTTAGACCAGTGGGATCCATGGCATTCCATTACTCCCAGGGTCTTATGAGGGTTCAGAGGATTTAGCAACACAGACAAGGGTAATGGGTCTAACTCCTATTAATGTCTGTTGTGACTTCTTTTTACACACGGTCATAGTTAGGAGGAACATCTGAGAGTGGCTTTTTATCTATGCTTCCTCAGAAGGACGGGCTTATTTTTTTGGAGTGATCTGTGAAAAGGCAGTTTGTCTGAGACGTCACATGATATAAGGTTTCCTTGGTAAAGTTTGCCGAATCCAACATTAATTCTTCAGTTGAACATAGGTCCCAGAGACCACAGCATTTTGCCATCTTTTTGATGCTCAAGGAGCCCAGAACTTTAGATAGTATGCTGTAAGAAATGGGTTTTAATTTTGCCACGTTTGGGGCTCAACCTTCATATGTTCACTTTTGTGCAGTTCATATCATCTTTGTTAGGAAGAAACTAGGTAAAGCTGTGAGAATTTTTGGATTTGGTGTTCACAAAGATCTTCGCAAAACCCTTTGCGATGGGATAAATTGTATTCCATTGTATTACTGATTGAGCAGTGATGCATTGACTAAGGCTACAAGCCTGTTTTAACCTGAGCAAAATAACTTAGCTGAGATCATTCTCCAAGTGGAAACTCTGTGACAAGATGAATGCCCACTTTTGTGTGGTATACTACTAGAACAGCTTGGCCATGACCTGGTGGATGACCTTTCTTCAGAATTTCATGTTGCTTGACTTGGGGGGGGGGGGGGGGTTGACAACAGGTTATAAGGTTGTTAAAATGTGTGACCCCCCCCCCCCCCGAATCTCATTCTACCACTCCGGTTCCTGGTGCCCTGTGTCCACATCAGGTCTACCAGTTATTCTTCCGCTCCCTGGACTACACCAGCATTGCTGGTCTGGTTGCAGGACATCTTTGAGATCTGCAGTCTCTGCTGGTGCCCAGGTTGTGTTTTTTTTTTTTCATGCACTACCTACTCCCTTTTCTCTCTCCCCTATACATAACTATATCAGAGGGCAACTCCTCTTTGAAACACCATTGACAAGTGCCCTCCCTGTCCATCTGTTGCTTGGGCTATATAGTCAGAGCTTTATCTTTCTGTGCCACTGGAGCAGCTTTAGATTTATACAGATTGTAACTAAATAACCAGCTGCCCTGTTGAAGATTTTTGAGAAACCATTCAGTTAGACTGCAACTCTATGGTGCTAATGTTAAGGTACTGTAAAGTGGAGGAGGTGTGTGTTCTGGGTTTGTCTTAAGGGCCTGATGAAAAGAAAAGCTGCTAGTGTTGACTCCTAAACAAGTAGGTGCAAACCCTCTGAAATTGTCACAGTGAAAGTAGATATACTTTCAGATGTCTCTGGCATGGAGTTGATTTTGTTTTCAGATTAATGAACTGATGTAATCCAAAGTTGTGTTTTGTAGCTGTGAGACCAGGTTGGAGGGAGCATTTAATTTTGGCTTTGCAATGAATGAATTAATGAATGTCTTCTGTAGTTAAAGCTGTGGACAAACTATTGCTCCCCCCTTTTTGTTCTTTTATGGTTTTGTTGATGGGGAAACTTGGTGTTGAACATTTTTAAATTGGCTTTACACTTTTAGTTGTATAATAGAAGCTTAAAATGAGAGCAGAAGTATAGTGAGATCTTCAGGATGCCTTGCTTTCTGAAACTCCCAGGAGTATCTCTTAAACAGTATGGCTACTTATTCATACTTTCTGTTACTATTCCTAGGTAGTGCTTCATGGACTTCTCTAGTGTTTATCCTTTATCACAGTGACCAAGCAAGAGTTTAAATGCTAGTTGTTTAACTTGGTGTATTTTCCCTAAGTTTTTTTTAAGTTATGAACTTTGAAATAGGTTGCTATCCCTTTGTAAGATACTGGTTTTCATTGTGAACACATTTCCCTTTTGTGTAGTTTGTCTTGAGGAAGATGATCCCTCTTGTTAGGTCTAGTCTGCATAAGTGAGACTGTCAGAGAGGGACCTTAATTTGATAGGGAAAAAAAATTGTGCAAGCCAGTAAGAAGAGGAAAACTTATCTTCTTAAACTATTTTTTCTCCGTTTTCTCTGTTTCTTAATCCTTTCTGCTTTTGAGACCAGCTATGCTCTCCTACTACAAGACTCATTCAGCTCTTGTCATAGTTTCTTTCAAGCAGGGTGCCTCAGTTACTGATGAGGTGCTTGAGGAGCATTTTGGGGATTTATGGTCCCAAACATGTTGGAAAGGAATGCAGCTGATACTGCTGTTACTTCTACATATCCAACCTCTGGTTGAAAGCTAGCTCTGGCCATGGATCATCCATGCATTAGCTTAGGCACTTGGTGTGCCTGTGGGATAACTTTGTTTGCCTTTATTTACACTGATTCTAGTGGCTTTCAAAGAGCTGTTTTCTGTCATTGGTTAACTTTCTGCAGCTGGTGCCATCCTTTAAGCTTTGTCTGGTCTCTGTACTGCAGGGTAGTGTCATACCCAGAAGACATTTCTGTAAATCTTGCAGGGTTCTGGCACAGACCCTGCCCTGAAGGATAATCTGCAGGTTATCTTCTGTGACCTAATGGTGCAGAATTGTCCACTGGGGTATGACCTCTGTAGTTCCTTGCAAAAGCCCCTTATATGTTTTGGCTTTTTCTCTAGCTACCTTGTGTTGCAACAAGTCACATCAGACTTTTAAAGTTTAATGCAAGTCACAAATCTCTTAGATTTTGTATGTTGGAATACATAGCTTTTACCAGTTGGCGTTGTGCTTTTCCTTTTTGTCTGCAGTAGTAACTTTTTTATGAGCAGGATAGGAGGCATTGGTGTACTGTTAATATTTCTAGCTTTTACTTTGCCATCTTTATGGTTGTGTGGCTGTTGTAAAAACAGCCTTCATGGGCACTGATTTGCAGGGCTATTGCTCTTTGCAGCAGGGATTAAAAGTGATCTGAAAAACAAATGGGCAGGTACTTAAAGTAACTGGGACTGCTTTCAGTCTACTGTTCTGAGACCTTGGTCTTGCAGTAACCTTTTGGCAACAAAGTAGAAATTATGATGCTGCAGGTCTGCCTTTGAATAATAGGCTTCATTACTTGTTGAATTAGTGGGCTAATCATAAATAAAAGATGGTAGGATGTTTATGTGAAAGTCGAGCTCTTGCGCCCCCATTACCCAGTTACTGTTTGAAGGTCTTGTGCCCTTTGGGGACTTTCCCGAGGTTATACCTGTCCTCAGGTTGTGATTTAAAAGTGGTGGGATGAAGTGGGGTGAGGGTATTACTCCTATTCATATCTTTTATTTAGTTGGTTTGTATGATTTAACCATTGTAGCAGAATTCCTGTTGGTGTAAAATTTAATTCTTGCATAATAGTAAGAGTACATAATATCTTGACTTCGGTAGTCCACTGTGTCCTCTCTAGTGCTGTTTTTTGGCCTGTAAGTTTTTATGGGGTACTCCCAGCTTGGTCTTCTTCCCCCTGAGTCTGGCCCAGCATTACTGTAGGAATGTTTGTCTTGAATTCTGCATTGACATTTTTTTCATGTCCTGGCATCAGTGTGTACAGCAAGATTGGGCACTTTTTAAATTCTGGATTCTCTGCACCCAGCTGTCTTTAACTATTCGTCTTCATGATATGTAAAATAGTTTATATATCCCTGATGTCCTTCAAGGATGCATCTGCAGTCATCACATATGGGTTGTCCTGCCTCAGGCAGCCCTTCGATCGGGTTGTCCTGCCTCAGGCAGCCCTTCGGTCGGCCGGATTCCAAAGTCTGGGTCCGGCGTCGGCTGATGTCGCCCTTTCCCTGACGTCAAGAGCGCCTGGGGTATAAAAGCGTCAGCCTACGCCATCTTCCTCAGTCTTTCTTGCCGCGTGGTGCATGAAGCAGAAGCAGTTCGCAAGTGCCGGTCGGCCAGCTCCTGTAATTCAGCTAAACCGAAGACTTCAAAAGCTAAGTACCCCGTTGGGGACTCTTTCTTGCCTCAGCCGATGTCAGATAAAATTAATAATTGCTTAACTTGTGGGAAACAAATACCTCATAAGGATTTCCACTCTTACTGCCTCCCCTGCCTAGGCCCAGACCACGACGTCTCAGCCTGTGCTTCCTTCAGCCGACGCACTCTTAGACGGGCGGAGTTTGCAGAGGAATTATTTGGGGCTAGTTTTGCTTACAATATGCCGTCGGAGACTCCGACCTCACATTTAACAAAGAAACGGAAGGACAAGGACCGACACACACGGGCTGCGGTTTCGGCTGAAACCACGGCCAGGCCTACCGTGAGTGTCTCTGCTGAAACAGAGTCCTTTGTACTTCCGACCACCGAAACCGTACAACCGACAACCTCGGCCCCGGAGGCTCCTTCTGTATTGGTTATTGAATCTCCATTAGAAACTGGTGTCCTGGAACCTTCCATCACCATTCCTCTAGACAAAACTACACCAGCACGTGGTGCAGCCAGGCCTCCTGCATCCATGTCCATTAAGGCATTCTCTAGGGCTAAAGCTGCTAAACACTCAAAATCTTTGCCTCCCAGGGTTATCCCTCAGGGACCCACTACAGGTTCTCAGATCCTTAGTCTAGCAGAGGACCTTATTTCATTAATTAGGGGCTCACAGCCTCATCCGGACAGGGGCTCTCAACCTCCTACAGAAAAAAGGCCCAGGGTTGAGCCCTCTGATCCCCATTCCTCAGATGAGGCCTCTGATGGCTCTACTCTCTCGGACTACCAGGAGGAGGCTTTTTCGGCCTACAAGGATTCTGATGCAGAGGAATCTATCCCTTCGGCCTCCCCTCCTGAAGAGCTGTCATTTGGGGAAACTCTGCACACTATGAGAGAGCATTTCCAATGGCAGGACCAGGAATTCTCTGATTCCAGAAAGAGATTAAGGACCTTCTTGCATTTGCCTCAGCATAGACCTTTGGCTATTCCCCCTGTTTTGAATGTCATTGATGATGTGTACTCTGAGTCTAGCACAACCCCTGATACTCTCCCTCTGGCTGCTGCCAAACCCGATAGGTACTACAGGGTCCTGGAATCTCATCTTTTTCTTTACAAGGCCCACTCTGCTGATCCAGAAACTATTTCCCAGGGCCCTAAAGGGGTTGCAGCTGCCACTATAAAAAATCCACTCCCCTCTGAAAGGGAGTCCAGGGCTTTAGAGCGATGGGGTAAAAAGTGTATACTTCTGCTACCCTTTCTATGAGGGCTTTAAATTGTCAATTTCATATGATACAGTACCAAGAGCATTTGTTAGATGCATTGCATAAAAAACTGTCTTCACCTGAACCCCTAAATCGCAAATCACTTAAGGATCTGGTACATAACTCTCAACAGGCTAGCAACCATTTCTTGCAATGTGGTTATGATGCATTGGAAGCTTCATGTAGGTCGGCTATGACAGGTGCAGTCATACGTAGGCATGCTTGGCTGAAGGAGCAATCTCTGCCAGGCCATGTTAAAGCAAAGCTACTGGATGCTCCACTGGAAAAGCAAAAGTTATTTGGCTCCACTGCTCAGGAGGTCTTAAAGAAATTTGAAGAAAAGGCAAAATCTGTACAAACAGTCAAAGATTTTCTGCAAGTCCACCCACCAAGATTCAGCAGAAATTGGCCTTCCAAGAATTGGTCCTTTCCAGACAGAGAGATTTCAGAGAGGCAAGAACAGGCGTGCCAGAGGTAGAGTGCAAGCTAGAGGCTCCTACAGAGGACGTCAATGGCAGCCTCCCAACCAGAGAGGTAGTGCAGGGCCTACAACTGCTGCACAAGGACAGACTCAATGACTTTACTTTGACACCACCAACCAGGGCTCAATTGGAAGCACCTTTGGGCGGAAAGCTTTCCTTATTCTCAGAAAATTGGCGCAGTATTACAAGGGACAAATGGACACTACAAATAATAGACAAAAGGATACAGGTTCCATTTCCACACATTACCAAAAAGAAAAGGCATGCCAGACCTGCCACCAAATCAAAGGGCAGAGGCTTTGAAACAAATCTCCAACTTAATGCAAATGAAAGCTATAGAAAAGGTTCCTCTCTCAGAACAAGGCCAAGGATTTTATTCCAGACTATTCCTTGTTCCAAGAAAAGAAAAGCAATGGAGGCCTATTCTCGACTTGTCCGCACTGAATACTTATCTCATTGTGCCAAAATTCAAAATGCTGACTCTACAGCAACTCCTTCCCATGCTGGGCAAGGGGTCTTGGCTGGTAACTCTGGACCTCAAGGAGGCATGCCTGCATGTCCCTGTCAGGCAAAGTTGCAGAAGACACCTCAGATTTCTTGCAGGTTCAGAGCATTATCAATTCTCAGCATTGCCCTTTAGCTTATCTACTGCGCCCAGAGTATTCACGAAATGCCTGGCATCAGTAATTGCACACTGCAGACTTCAGGGGATGCAAATATACCCATATCTGGACGACTGCCTTATACAAGCGGACAGCCAGCAAATTTTGGTAAAACACTTGGATTATGCCATCCACCTACTTCAGGCCTTGGGATATACAGTCAACATTCACAAGTCAAGACTTGTTCCATCCCAAAGAATAACTTTTCTGTGTGCGAATCTAGACACAACCACCCAAATGGCTTTCCTCACAGAAGGAAAACAGTCAACTACCGGATTACTTCAAAAATCTGTCAAGACAAACTCAGCTGACTGCAAGGAAAATCCTGCAGGCCCTGGGTTACATGGCTTCTTGCATTCTTCTGATTCCACAAGCAAGGCTACATATGAGGAAACTACAATGGTACCTAAGAAGTTTATGGACTCAGCACAGTCACAGCTTGGAAACTTTGATACCACTCATCCCATGCCTTCAAAGGGAATTTCTGTGGTGGGCTCAAGCAAGCCAGTCAAACAGGGGTCTGCCCTTCAGCAAACAAATAGCCAGCCAAACCATTACAATGGACGCTTCAGACCACGGATGGGGAGCGCACGTGGAGGGAAGGTCCATTCAAGGACTATGGTCACAAAAAGAGCTACGCATGCACATAAACCAAAAGGAAATGCTGGCAGTGATACATGCAATCGAGGCCTTCAAGCTATTTCTACATCAAGGCCACCTGCTAATAAGGACAGACAACACCACAGTTATGTGGTACATAAACAGCAAGGGGGCACCCATTCCTACCCTCTTTGCAGACTGGCAATGAATCTATGGGAACTTTCCTTGACACTCAATATAGAACTGCAATCCCAGTTTGTGCCAGGAAAGGACCATATACTGGCGGACCGCTTAAGCAGGAACATCATGGATGCACACGAATATATGCTGCACCCAGACATCTTCCTTCAGATAACACAATCATGGGGGAGGCCGGACATAGACCTCTTTGCCTCCCCACACAATCATCAGCTGAAGAAATTCTGCTCAAGGACATACCACCCACAAGCATGGAAAGTGGACGCCCTCTCTTTCAGCTGGAGAAGTCTAACAGTGTATGCATTCCCACCTCTTCCATTAATGACCAAGGTCTTACTGAAGATCAGGACAGAGCAGCCAAGAGTGATTCTGATAGCTCCGGACTGGCCAAGACAGCACTGGTACCCATTGCTAAAGAACATGTCACGCGCAAAACCATGGCCTCTTCCACAATGGCCACTTCTCATGACACAGCACAATTACGAAACTCTGCATTCCAACCTGAAAACATTGCAACTAACAGCCTGGAAAATACCTTGATTCATCCCCAGGATAAGCTATCCAAGAGAGTGAAGTCGTCATGGAAGCTCGCAGGCCTTCCACAAGAAAGGCATACTCAGCAAAATGGAAAAGATTTCACACTTGGAGCACCACGAAGGGCCTAGATGCGAAAGTTATGAACATGGCACATATCCTGGAATACTTGGCAGAAATGCTCCACAATGGCCTGTCTTTCTTCCATTAAAATTCATGCTTTAGCAATTTCAGCAGAGTACAATACTGATCCACCTGTCTTCTCTCATCCTCTCCTAAGACAGTTTCTAAGAGGAATTAAAAACATCAATCCCCCAAGGAAACCACCAGTGCCTACTTGGGACCTTAACTTTGTGTTGGAAAAACTAACACTGCCTCCCTTTGAACCAGCAGCATCTGCAGAACTACAGTTCCTGTCTTGGAAGACTGCCTTCCTTCTGGCCATAACCTCAGCAAGAAGAGTATCTGAGTTACAGGCCCTCATGGCAGTACAGCCATTTCTTATTTTTCATCAAGACAGAGTCTCATTGAGAACCAATCCTTCATTTATGCCAAAGGTGGTATCCAGGGTCTCATTAAACCAAGCTATTCACCTGCCTACCTTCTTTCAAAATACTCAAAACAAAGGGGAAAAGCTTCTGCACACCCTGGACATACACAGACAGTTGCGCTACTACTTGGACAGAACTAAAAGTTACAGAAAAATTGACCAGCTGTTTGTAGCATATGCTGCTGGTGCACAAGGAAAAGCAATTTCAAAACGGACAATTTCAAAATGGATAGGGAATTGCATTCATTTTTGTTACTCCTTTCATGGAAAAACTGTGCCAGCTAACATTAGACCTCATTCGACCAGAGCCACAGCCACCTCCACAGCCTTCTTAAGAGGGGTGGCTACCAAGGACATTTTAGAAGCTGCTACATGGAGCTCCATGCATACATTTTCCAAGCATTACAACTTACCTTTATATTCCAGATCCAGAGCAGGCTTTGCTACGGCAGTCCTGGAGGGCATTTTAGCTACACCATCCTTTACATAGATCCTCCACCCCCAGATTGGCTATGGTATTTTACCCATATGTGATGACTGCAGATGCATCCTTGAAGGACATAGTACAGTTTTGTACCTACCATAAATGTAGATGTCAGATAGGTATGCATCTGCAGTCAGGTTTACCCTCCCTCCTTCCCCTCTGTGGTATTTCTTGGGTACTTTTCTCTCTCCTAGCTAGCTGGGATTATCTATTATGGTGCATTTGTTTATATATATATATATATATATATATATATATATATATATATATATTTATATATTTATTTATTTCTGTGCATGTTTGGAATCTATTGCATTTCTCCAAATTTAGCCTTCCTTAGAGGGCATCTGGGGCAAGAAAAACTGAGGAAGATGGCGTTGGCTGACGCTTTTATACCCCAGGCACTCTGACGTCGGGGAAAGGGCGACATCAGCCGACGCCGGACCCAGACTTTGGAATCCGGCCGACCGAAGGGCTACCTGAGGCAGGACAACCCATATGTGATGACTGCAGATGCATACCTATCGGACATCTACATTTTATGGTAGGTACAAAACTGTACTTTTCCCTCCCTCCTTCCCCTCTTATTTGCTGGTACGTACCTGTGTCTTTTACCCTTCACTAGCTATAGGGATTTGCTGGTAACTGAAAATTGTTGTTTGCTTTTATTGTGTATACTTTACTAACAATTTGAATTGCCTACCTATTTGGGGGCACCTGACATCTGGGGCAAGTAAAACTGAAGAAAATGGCATTGGCTGCATCTTATATTCCGCTGTCGCACTGACGTCAGGGAGGAGGTGACAGCAACCGACGCCGGATCAAGACTTTGGAACTCAGGATGACTGGGGAACCGCCTGACGGCAGGATAACCCAAGTGTAATGACTGCAGCAGTGTTTACACTCGAACATCTACATTTATGGTAGGTACAAAACTATACTTTTGAGTTCTTAATCTCCAGTTATCTTGTTTTAAGAGTATCTACGGAATATGATTATACCTAATATTTGGAAACTTGGTACAGTTTTATCGGTGTATATAAAGGGAGTAGTTAACAGGCACCATCCTCTTAACCTAACTCTGCTTTTAGGGAAGAAATCTGAAAAATGTTTAATGTGAATTGGAAAATGATGGTAAATTAGGTGTCAGTTTTTTATGCATCAGCTTTGTTTTACCAGAAAATCAGCCTTGACCAACTTGATTTTTATGTTCTGGTTATTAAGACAGAATATCTGGATGTTAAGGTGCATGTTTACATCAATTTGACCAATGCATTCAGTAGTGTTACCCATAAGGTAATAGTTAATTCCATGGTTAAATTTATGGATATTTCATAGTAGTTAAAAATGGTCCGGTACTTTTTGTCTCTGTAGTTATTTTTATTACCAACAGTCCTTATTGGATTTCTGAATTCAAGTACTTTAAAAATTGGAGCCCACATAACAAATAATTGTACTTTATTTGAAAAATGTGCGTCTTATTTAGCAAAGTGGATGGAAGACTAGATTGAGTGGCATTGTTTTAGTCGTACTAAATCAGATTATAGAATCTCTGTAGGTGAATAAAAGTCATTATACAGTGATCCCCCATTAATAATCAAAAATCGTGCACGCTGATTGGTAAGTATGCCTGTTGTAAATCAGAATTATACTAATGGAAAAAGGTTCGGTCACCCGGATTTTTTCCATTAGTATGTCGTTTTTTTTTTGTTTTGTTACAGCAACGGAGAACGGAAGAGGTCCGTTGCTGTAATCTCGCTATGTTAAACTGGTTTAATATAGCGAGATAGCTTTAAAAAAAAAAAGCCATTTTCTCTGTTGCTTTTTTTAAAGCTGTCTCGCTATGTTAAATTTAACAGTGTGACAGCTTTAAAAAAAGCAACCGAGAAAGAAAAATGTTTGTTGCTCTTTTTAAAGCTATCTCTCCATGTTAAACTCCTTTAACATAGCAAGACACTTTTTAAAAAAACAATGGAGATCTTGCTTTCTTCTTTGCTTCCACACACAGCTCTGATGTACTGCGTAAGCATATGCATGCGCAGTACATCAGAAATGCCGCAGAATACTAGACAGCTGCGGAAGGGCAACACAGAGGCATTGTACAATGCCATTATTTAAGAAAAGTAAGTATTTTTTTTTTCTTAAATGTTGTAAAATAGCAATAACCCACTTCTGGGTGTGGGTAATGATGGATTTACCCACGGTTGTCTTTGTTTGACCACTCGGGCTTTGCCCTCATTACCAAACCACACCAACCATGGGCAAATCCAGCATTACCCACACCCAGGCATGGGTTATTGCTTAATCACTTAAGCAAAGGGCTTTTGCTAATATGTAATTCAAGATTAATGATGTTAAATACGGCCCTGCACAGAATTGCACTGTTTAATAGGCATGTTGCACATCAAAGTCTCCTACTAAGGTGAAGAACCTTCTTATAGCTATAGCCTTCTTTATTTTTTCTGAGCGTTGTAAGGTAGATTTACTTGTTCTAGAGTGTTCAAAGAAAGTCTACTGAAAAATTGTACTGACTTGCTAGTCTTTCATGTGAGAGCAGACTTAAATTTGTATTCTATAAATTATAAATGACTGCGAGATAAACTGCATCTTGCATACAAAGCATTACCTAATGAGTTAAGAGATGCTGAATATTGAAACACTTGGGACAACCATTAATTTAAGAAATTGTATTAAATTGGAATTTAATGGGGCTGTGAAGAAGTAAAGATTCTTTTCACTGTGGTTATGGCTTAGAGTACACTACCAGTGAATATTAGGAACTGTCCAAACTTTTTGTTGAAAACCATCCTTGGATGATTAGATGGATACTAGTGTGTCTCCTCATTAAATCCAGAGAGACTGCTAAAATATGACTTGGCACAGATATTGCAAAACTGAGTCTGTTGTACTTTAAGAAATTGTTTGTTCCCCGGGAGAACTTCTCAGCCTTTGCTGTCTACGGCAAATGGCTTGCCAGTTCCCATTTTGTCTTGAATATTCAGGATGTGGTGTTTTGTTGCAGGCCCTAGACTTGTGGAATTCATATTTTTTTGTGGCTTAAATCAACGTGACGTTAGTCTCTCCGTAATATTTTCAAAAGGCCAGTTTTAGTATGAACACCTGTAATTTACACTGTGTACACTCAAAGCATATTTAAACTGCAGTGGCAAACTTTGTTCATTTGCGTTTGTATTGCCGTTTTGTTACAAAATTTTTTAGGAGTTTGTACTTGAGATAAACTTAATATTTTCCTTTCCTTTGTTGTAGAAGGGGCCTAAAGTTGATACCAGTAGAGCCAATAAAGTTTTTGTTGGCGGGATTCCTCATAGCTGTGGAGAAGCAGAGCTCCGGGAGTACTTTAAGAAGTTTGGATTGGTGAGTAATTGCTAATTGTCCCATAGACCTATTTTAGTGCCATTTGATCTCTTCAGCTACAGCCATTTTTAGGAGAATTTGGTGTCTTAGTTTTTCTTGAGGTTTGATGCATCTAGATATATATGCAAGAATCCATCTGAAACTCGAAGTACTTATTACTAACTTTGTACTTGAGATAAACTTAATATTTTCCTTTCCTTTGTTGTAGAAGGGGCCTAAAGTTGATACCAGTAGAGCCAATAAAGTTTTTGTTGTTCGTATTCAGCTAGAAATTATTTCCTTTAGCATGTTTTTCTGTGTCATGCGTTTCCATTTGATCCATTGCTTTTGGATAGTCTTCATGACTTAACTTTATAGCAGTAGTAGCTCCTTTGGCTGGCTGCACATCACTCTGGAGAGCAGAATACCTCAGAGTGTCAGTAGCCATTTTAATCTTTTTTTTTTTTTTTAATTGTTTAGTGTTTGAGTGGTCCCTGTTTGAAAATTAAAGTAAAAAGGTTGGATTTGCTGGCATTGGCTGAGTTTATCCTTTATGTTTGGAGCACTTTTCGTTGAACCAAATTAGTCATACATAATGAGACCCGTTTCAGTGCTCCTGGCTTGTTTATAAGGGAGTTTATCTGAAAATGTACTAAAGTAATTGAAGTGTTTGTTTTATTTCAAAGTTGATTGTGCTTCTCTTTTCAAAACCATATGTTCAGACAGCATTTGATTGCAACTCTAGGCATGTCTTGTCACCTGTCCTGGTTAAGTTATCTTGTTGCTGCAGTTAGAGAGCACCGAGTTAGTATTTCCTAACATTCCCAGTAGTTTTGTTCTCTCAAAAGGCCACTGCAGTTAGGACACATTTGACGTGCCCATTTGATAGGTGAGTCGATGTTCAAAAGAGGCAAGCCTTGTACCTCTCAACTGTACAGATTTTCGCAGCATGTCCAAATTTTTGCCTCATTTTTTTGGCCAGTTTTTCATAAAGTTGTGGTTTTCTAGTAAATTAGTGGCAAATCATTGAAAACTGATGTTAGAAAAAAAAATTGAGTTTCAGAATTCATGCCCTTCAGAAATTTCATACTAATGCAAAACCTGTTCTGTCAACTTTTTAAGAACAATATTTAAAAATTGTCTGTATTTTTGCATCTTTGTCCCACTTTCACTTACGGCTTTGTCCAGATTTCTTGCACTTAAGAGGTTGAGAGGTATGCTTTATGTCTAATTTACATTGTCTTGTAACAAGAGAGAAGTGCAAAAGCTGTAGTATTGTGCTGGCTTTCACTGTCCCCTGGGTCTGGTGGGTATATTGTGAAGAGGCAGTCCCTGCCTTTGCAGTGAACTGCTTCTCAGTGTCATACCCACCATCTTAAACAACTGTCAAAATCCAACTATAGTATCCTTTCTTGTGGAAGTTGGTGACAGTTTTGTGCAGCAGCCTTTTGAGCCACCCCCACCCCAGGTACCTGTGTCGGGGAATAGTTGCCAAAAGATTGGATGTCTTTTCTGTCCATTCGTTTACATATGGGTCTCTGATCTGACACTAGGATATGTACTTGGCAGTTTCAAATCTTTGGATCTATTGCTCGTGCTCCTCCCCAACCCATGATTCCCATGCAGAGAAGATTCTTGTTTGTTACTTTTAAGTGCTGACTGGTTCCAAAGTGCTACAGGTGATTGGAGTGTCTTTTTGGGCAGATAAGTTTATCTGCCTTCTTTAAAACGGATCCTTCAGAGATCTCACCAAAACAGACATGGTCAGAATGATGCTGTGATAGAGGTAATTCTCCCCATCACAAGGTAGTAGTTTGCTTTTGTGGTCTGACCCCCTCAGGTTGGAGTCCCTGAATCTGACCCTAGCCCAGTGTAGATCTGCATCACGGTACAGACTTTGTTTTCTTGACTCCAGTCAGTTCTCTCTCAAGGTTGGCTTAGCGTTAGCGTAGACTCTGGTAGGTTGGGATCTATTCCAAGATTCTCGTGTTTTTTCCTGCCTGCGGCGGCTTTGGTCCTTGACAGTTCTGCTCCAGCAACTGCTTCTGATCCTAACCAAATGGCTTGCAAGGTCAAACTTTCCTGCTAGGACTTTAAACCTGAAGGATAAGTCTCCCAGAAACATTTAGCATTGGGCATTTGAGATGATACTGTCAAACCAGGTATAGAGCTTTCCTCTCTCAGGCGGATCCAGCCTTCCTTCGTAGAATCTCCTAGATCTTCAGCATGCTCTTGTTCTCTCTACAGTTCTCGAGAGCCTTTACTCTGTTCTCCCTTGTGGGACATATGCTTGGGTCTTCTAAGCAACTCGCAGAAGTTGTTCCCAGAAAACACTAGTGAAAAAGGATGCAAGTGGATTCCCTTGAGACTCCCCACCACATATTCTAATTTTGAGGGAGAAGGTTCCCCCAGATCCCCCTTGAAGATGTCTCCTTCAGAGAGATCCTTGAACTTCGATTGAAAGGGTTGGTCTTCCCAAGCACCACCTCCTGCGGAGTTTATTTTCCTAAAGACTTTTGACTCTGGCCCATCGTCTTGAGTGATACCACCTGAAGATGTGATGGTGGACCTAGTCTCCGCCTGGGCATGGAAGGAACCTGATACAGTTGAACCCATCCCCAAGAAGCCAGATAAAATTTTAGTGGCTGTTAAACACTGTTCCCACTAGAGTAAGGGTCCAGCAGTTGATTGCATGGTAGTAGCAGAAGCTGCAAAGGATTTTATTGAAGAAAGCTGCTCTATCCACTCACCAAGTATAGAATCTCACACTCTGAACCAGTTTGGGAAGAGAGTCTATGCCTCCTACTTTTTTGATGAGGACACTTTCCTATCTGGCGCACTTCACCTGTTTTGAAAGGGATTTGGACAAGGAAAGTACCCCCTTCTCTTCCAGGAACCTTAAGAGACTCTATTCTCAGATGGCTACTTTACAATCCCTGTCTGATGTATCTATGCACTTTATCTCCAATAGGTTCATAGGTAGGTACTAGGCTATCAGCCCAAGGGCCTACGTAAGCCTAGCCAACAAGGTTCCTTGGCTTATGCCACCCAAGAAAGTTATTTTCCTGTGCCACTGTCGAGCAGAGGCACATAAGTGATCCCCTGGGTGTATTTCCTATTTCCCATCCACTCATCAAGATTTGTCTTGAAGAGTGCTAATGAAAAACTTTGCTTGACATAGATGGGTAGCCTGTTCCAGAGTACGGGAAGTCTCTGGGATAGGAATCTATCCCTCCAGCATGTCCCGTTTATTGTGGTGACAAGGTTTAGGTCCCTAGAGTGTGTAGCTCGGAGGGTTTGGGATTTCTTTAGGTGTAGCGTGTCCAACAGCTCTGGGTTTGACACAGCTTTATATGTTAGGCAGAGATCACCTCTGAGTAGGCGATATGCTACGGAGTAAAGCTGGAGTTTTTTTGAGACTGTCGGTGTAGGGCATTTGTTTGAGTCCAGTAATCCTCTTTGTGAGGTACTTCTGTGGTCTTTCCAGCTGCTGCAGATGTCTTGTGAGGTACATTCCAAAAGGGGGCGTTGTACTCTATAATGGGTCTAATGAGTGTCGAGTAGAGGGGAACGATGACCTTTTTTTTTTCCTGGATGAGAACCCTTTTATGATGAGGTGTGCCACGTAGAAGGACTTCTGACTACTGTGGCGATGTGACTATCAAAGGAGAGACTACTGTCCACCTGGGTCCCAAGGTCTCATCACACATTCGGTGTTAAGTAGATTGCTGCCTATGTGGTAGTTCATGGGTACAGAATTTTTACCAAAGGGGATGACACTGCACTTTTTGGCATTGAGCTTGAGGCCATGGCTCTGGCACCAGGCATCTGTCTCAGAGAGGCCCTTCTGTAGGATGTTCACATCATTTGGGGACTTGACTATGGCTCCTAGTTTGCAGTCATCTGGGAACTTCATTAGCCGGAGGCCTTCTGTGTTAGCCTGTACTTCAGAGAAGTAGATACCAAACAGGAGAGGTCCCAGGACGGAACCCTGTGGTACTCCACTTGTCACTGGTTTGAGGTCAGATTTGGAGTCTGCAACTTTTAGAGTCTGGGTTCTGTCAGTGAGCTAGTTGGCAACCCATCTTGTGAAGTAGGGATTTATGCCTAGTTTATTGAGTTTAGCTATAATTCCAGAATGGGGGATGGTGTTGAAAGCCTTGACGAGGTCAAGATAGGCTGTGTGAACCACCTTACCCTCATCTATGGCTTTGGTGACTGCCTCAAAGAAGTCGATCAGGTTTAGGAGGTATGATCTGCCTTTCACAAACCCAAACTGGGTGGGATTCAGAATTTGGAGGTTAATGCCTCAGAGGAGAGTTTCTCGAGCAGTTGGCACAGGTAATTCCATCAGAAGGCATGCCTGGATGCAGATTTTGGGATTTCACTGACCACTTCAGTACGTCCTTCGTCAATACCCCTTATGATGGGTTAACTTTAATTGCTCCAAAAGTAAGATAGACTATTTCCAGAACAGGCTGACAAATCCCTATCTGCCATACAGATCAAATTCTAAACCTCCCAGAGGACCTTCTCTAGAAATCAGAAGACTGAAGAGAATGTGGATGTCCTTCAAGGATGCATCTGCAGTCCTTACAAATGGGTTGTCCTGTCGTCAGGCAGCCTTTCGGTCGGCCGGATTCCAAAGTCTGGGTCTGGCCTCGGCTGGTGTGGCACTTCACCCGACGTCATAGCTGCAGTTCTTCGGGTATAAAGGCATCAGCCGATGCCATTTTCCTCAGTCTTTCTTGCCGCGTGGCGCCCGAAGCAGAAGCTGTTCGCAAGTGCCGGTCGGTCAGAACCAGAGATTACTACTACAAGTACCGAAGACTTCTAAAAAGCTAAGTACCCCGTTGGGGACTCTTTCTTGCCTCAGCCGATGTCAGAAAAAGTGAATAACTGTTTAACTTGTGGGAAACAAATACCTCATAAAGATTTCCACTCTTACTGCTTACCTTGCTTAGGCCCAGACCAGGACGTAGCAGCTTGTCTAGCCTGTGCTTCTTTCAACCGACGGACGCTTAGACATCGGTCGGAATTTGCTGAAGAGTTTTTCGGCTCCGCTTTTGCTTACATTATGCCGTCGGATACTCCGACTACGCAAATTCCTAAAAAGCGCAAGGAAAAGGACCGACACTCGCGGTCCGCGGTTTTGGCCGAAACCGCGGTTAAGCCAACCGCGAGTGTCTCTGTTTCGGCTGAAACAGAGTCCACAGTTCTTCCTTCGGCCGAAAGCTTGCCACTTACCGAGGCCTCATCCACCTTGACTGAAACTGCTACTGAAATCCCACCTGCTCTTACAGGTTCACAGGATTTATCTGCTACTATCCCTTTGGATATTTCTACCCCTGCACGTGGAGCTGCTAGGCCTCCTGCATCCATGTCGATTAAGGCCTTTGCCAGGGCTAAAGCAGCAAAAACTACCAAAACTGTGCCTGCTAAGACCCCCTCTCACAGGCCTAGCTCTAGTTCACAAATGCTTAGTCTAGCACAGGATCTCATTTCTTTGATCCGGGGATCCCAACCACATCCAGACAGGGCCTCTCACCCACCTCCAGAGAAGAGGACTAGAGTAGAGCCCCCTGAGCCAGTTTCTTCAGATGGATCCTCTGATGAATCAGATAATTCAAACCCTCCAGAGGGCCCTTTTTCTCCTTATGAGGACTCTGATGCAGAAGAGTCCATTCCTTCTACCTCTCCGCCTGAGGAATTTTCTTTTGGGGAAACCTTGCATGCTATGAGGGAACAATTTCAATGGCTGGGCCAGGATTTTTCAGACTCTAGGAAAAGGCTTAGAACCTTTTTGCATTTGCCACAGCATAGGCCTTTAGCCATTCCTCCAGTACTTACTGTTGTGGATGATGCTTTTAATGATGCTTGCACTGCTCCTGATTCTCTTCCTCCGGCCCCTGCTAGTACCGATAGGTACTACAGGGTTCCGGACACACATTATCATTTGTATAAGGCCCCTTTTGCAGATCCCGAAACTATCTCCCAGGGACCCAAGGCTGTAGCAGCTACCTCTACCAAAAACCCCCTCCACTCTGAAAGGGAATCTAGGGCCTTAGAGAGATGGGGTAAAAAAGTTTACACTTCTGCTACTCTTTCAGCTAGGGCCTTGAACTGTCAATTCCACATGATTCAGTATCAGGAATTTATGTTAGACCAGTTAACTAAAAAACTGTCCTCGGATGAACCATTAGACAAAAAATCTGTACAGGAAATGGTACATAACATTCAGCAGGTCAGTAATCATTCCTTAAAATGTGGCTATGATGCACTGGAGGCCTCCTTTAGATCAGCCATGACTGGCACAGTGATCAGAAGACTTGCATGGTTAAAAGAGCAGTCCTTACCAGACCATGTTAAATCAAAACTCCTAGATGCTCCCATGGATAAGATCAATTTGTTTGGCTCCCCTGCACAGCAGGTGCTGAAGAAGGTGGAAGAGAAAGCAAAATCTGTCCAGACAGTCAAGGATTTCTTACAGGTCCAGCCTCCAAGGTTTAGCAGGAACTGGCCTTCCAAGAATTGGTCCTTTCCAGACACCTCCAGAGCTCCGAGAGGCAGGAATACACGCTCAAGAGGCAGGGGTCAATCCAGAGGTGCCTACAGGGGACATCAGTGGCAGGCTAACAACCAGCGAGGTACAGCCACAGATCCAGCCACCACCACTTCCACAGGACAATCACAGTGACTTGGCTCTGGCACCGCCTACCAGGGAACAACTAGAGGCACCCTTAGGCGGGAAGCTAGCCTTATTTTCAGTAAACTGGCATTACATCACAGGAGACAAATGGATTTTACAGACAATAGACCAAGGTTACAGGTTTCACTTCCATACTCTACCAAGGAAGAGAGGAATGCCAAACCTACCTCCAAATCAGAAGACAGAAGCTCTACAACAAATAACTCACTTACTAAGGATGAGAGCTGTAGAAAGGGTACCATCTATGGAACAAGGGCAAGGATTTTACTCCAGACTCTTCCTGGTACCAAGAAAAGAAAACCAATGGAGACCTATTCTCGACCTGTCCGTTTTAAACACATACCTCATTGTTCCAAAATTCAAAATGCTGACCCTACAGCAGCTTCTTCCCATGCTGGGCAAGGAGTCTTGGCTGGTAACTCTAGATCTCAAGGAGGCATACCTGCACGTCCCCATACGACCAAATTGCAGAAGATACCTCAGATTTCTTGCAGGATCAGAGCATTATCATTTCTCAGCATTGCCCTTTGGCTTATCTACTGCGCCCAGAGTATTCACGAAATGCCTGGCATCAGTAATTGCTCATTGCACGCTTCAGGGAATTCAAATTTACCCTTACCTGGACGACTGCCTGTTGCAAGCGGACAGCAAAAACAAATTAACAAAAGATTTGGAAAGGGTCATTCATCTACTACAAGCCCTGGGATACACAGTCAATATAAAAAAGTCAAGGCTGATACCATCCCAAAGGATAACCTTCTTGGGTGCAGATCTGGACACGTCAAAACAAATGGCATTCCTGACAGTAGAAAAACAGGAGCAACTCCCTCTCTACTTCATGGCATTAACAAAGCAGAACCAGCTAACAGCAAGAAAAGTCCTGCAAGCCCTCGGTTACATGGCACCCTGCATAATATTGGTTCCAAATGCCAGACTACATATGAGAAAGTTACAGTGGTACCTAAGGAATTTATGGTCTCAGCACAAGCACAGCCTAGAAACCCAAATTCCAATAATTCCATGCCTGAAGCAAGAATTCCAATGGTGGGCTCAGGCCTGTCAATTAAACATGGGACTGCCCTTCCACAACACTCAGCCAAGCCAGGCCATCACAACAGACGCCTCAGACCTCGGTTGGGGGGCACACATGCTGGACAAGTGCATACAAGGCTTATGGACTCAAGACCAGCTGCACCTACACATAAATCAAAAGGAAATGCTGGCAGTAAAACTGGCAATTCAGGCATTCAGACCATTTCTTCAACAGGGTCAACTGCTAAGGACGGACAACACCACAGTTACGTGGTACATCAACAAACAGGGAGGCACGCATTCATACCCTCTATGCCGGATGGCAATGGACCTCTGGAATGTGGCCCTGAGCTTCAACATCCAGTTACAAGCAATTTTTGTGCCAGGAAAAGAAAATATACTAGCAGACATCCTAAGCAGAACTACCACGGATGCTCACGAATGGATGCTGCATCTGGACATCTTCAAAACCATTACAGGGAAATGGGGACTACCAGAAATAGACTTATTTGAATCCCCACACAACCACCAACTGAAAAAATTCTGCACAAGGACGTACCACCCACTTGCTTGGAAAGTGGACTCCCTATCCTTCAGTTGGAAAAACCTGACAGCATATGCATTCCCACCTCTTCCTTTGATGCACAAGGTGCTATTAAAGATCAAAGAAGACCGTCCAAGGATCATCCTGATAGCTCCAGACTGGCCAAGGCAACATTGGTACCCATTACTGAGGAGCATGTCCCGAGAACAAATATGGCCTGTTCCCCTGCTGTTAACACAGAACAACTTCAAAACCCTACATCCAAACCTGAAAACACTGCAGCTGGCTGCCTGGAGCATTGCATAAGACCAAATAACCCAGATTTATCTCAAAGGGTTAAAGACATTATCTTGGAGGCTCGCAGACCCTCAACAAGAAAAAATTATTCAGCAAAATGGAAAAGATATCTCATTTGGAGTACTGCAAAAGGAGAAAATGTGGCACTGGTAAACATAGCTAACGTCTTGGAATACTTGGCAGAGCTCTTCCACAACGGCCTGTCCTATTCTTCCATTAAGATTCATGCATCAGCTATTTCAGCAGAATACAACTTGGATCCTCCAGTCTTCTCGCATCCTCTACTCAGGCAGTTTCTGAGAGGAATTAAAACCGTAAAACCACCTAGGAAGCCACCATTGCCAGCATGGGACTTGAACTTTGTGCTAGAAAAGTTGACACTCCCTCCTTTCGAACCAGCAGCAACAGCAGAATTACAGTACTTATCATGGAAAACTGCTTTCCTGCTTGCAATCACTTCAGCAAGAAGGGTATCCGAGCTACAGGCATTAATGGCAGTACAGCCCTTCCTGATCTTCCATCAAGATAGTGTCCATGAGAACTAATCCTACTTTTATGCCAAAGGTGGTCTCCAGGGTATCTTTAAATCAAGCTATCCACCTACCTACATTCTTCCCCAACCCACAGAACAGGGGAGAAAGACTGTTGCATACCTTGGATGTACATAGACAATTACGTTACTACCTGGACAGGACCAAGAGCATTAGAAAAACTGACCAGCTACTGGTAGCATATGCAACAGGAATGGGAGGGAAAGGCAATTTCGAAACAGACAATCTCTATGTGGATAGGAAATTGCATTAGATTTTGTTATTCCTACCATGGGAAGAAAACTCCAGAAAACATCAGGCCTCACTCTACAAGGGCTAGAGCCACTACCACAGCTTTTTTACGAGGAGTGGCTACCAAAGACATTTTAGAGGCTGCTACATGGAGCTCCGTGCATACATTTGCCAAGCATTATAATTTACCTTTATACTCCAGATCCCGAGCAGGTTTTGCCACTGCTATTTTGCAAGGGATCTTAACTACACCATAATCTTATTTCTCCTCCTCCCCCAGTTTGGCTATGGTATTCTACCCATTTGTAAGGACTGCAGATGCATCCTTGAAGGACATAGTACAGTTTTGTACCTACCATAAATGTAGATGTCCGATGGGCATGCATCTGCAGTCAGGATTACCCACCCTCCTTCCCCTCTGTGGTACTCCTAGGGTATTTGCCCATCTTGTAGCTAGCTGGGGGAATCTATTATGGTGTATTTGTTTGTATATATGTACATACATGCTTATTTTTGTTTGCTGTCTACTATTTGGAACCATTTGCATTTATCCAAATTTAGCCTTCCTAGAGGGCACCTGGCATCTGGGGCAAGAAACACTGAGGAAAATGGCGTCGGCTGATGCCTTTATACCCGAAGAACTGCAGCTATGACGTCGGGTGAAGTGCGACACCAGCCGAGGCCAGACCCAGACTTTGGAATCCGGCCGACCGAAGGGCTGCCTGACGACAGGACAACCCATTTGTAAGGACTGCAGATGCATGCCTATCGGACATCTACATTTATGGTAGGTACAAAACTGTACTTTCCCATCCCCCTCCTGAGAAAAGGCCTAGGCAGGATAGACTGATTCCTCTGATCAGGTTTCCATTTCCTCTGATTCCTCTTTAGACCAGGGATACTCTCTACCCCCCTAGGAGGACTCTGATGCTGAAGAATCTATCCCTTCAGCCTCTCCTACTGAGGATTATTCTTTTGGGGAAACTTTACATACCATGAGGGAGCATTTCCATTGGGAAAGTCAGGATTACTCAGAATCCAAGAAAAGGCTCAGGGATTTTCTTTTACTGCCTCAGCACAGGCCCCTGGCTATTCTGCCTGTGCTAGATATTGTGGATGATGTGTTCTATGAGTCCAGCTCATCTCCTGATTCTTTGCCCCCTGCTCCTGCCAAGCCAGATGGGTATTGAGTCCCTGACTCTCACAAGTTTCTATACAAAAACCCTTCTGCTGATCCAGAAACTATTTCCCAGGGTCCAAAGGGGGGTTAAGGCTTCCATTTCAAAAAATCCAGTACCCTCTGACAGAGATTCCAGAGCTTTGGATAGATGGGGGAAGAAAGTATACACTTCTGCAACTTTAGCGGTAAGAGCTTTAAATTGCCAGTTCCACATGCTTAAGTACGAACAATATTTATTGGCTCAGTTAAAACAGAAAATGCTTGCAAGCTCAGAAGCTCCTGATTGTAAAGAAATGCAGGATTTATTGCATGCAGTTGAACAGGTGGGAAAACATACTCTGCAATGTGGTTTTGATTCTTTAGAGGCCTCTTGTAGAGACGCAGTTACAGGTTTTGTGATTCGAAGACATGCTTGGTTAAAAGAACAGAGTTTATCTGATCGTGTTAAGGCAAAGTTATTGGACGCTCCTTTACAGCATGATACCTTGTTTGGTGTTAAGGCAGAAGAGGTGTTAAAGAAAATGTAGGATAAAGCTAAATCTATGCAAACAGTCAAGGATTTCTTACAGGTACAGCCACCTCGGTTTAGCAGAAATTGGCCAACAAAGAATTGGTCCTTTCCAGTGTCAGACAGGCCACAGAGAGGCAGATGCAGACGCCCAGGAGGCAGATCTCAACACCAAGGCTCAAACAGACGACAACAGTGGGGCACCTCAACCCCAAAAGGAGGTGAGGACAAGTCTCAACCTCACAGGAAACAGTCACAGTGACTTTCCCCTCTGTGCACCAAGTACGTCCCTTTTGGAAGCCCACTTAGGAGGAAAGCTAGCACTTTTTTCTCAAAACTGGCAAACAATCACCCAAGACAAATGGGTACTGAATATTGTGTCTCAAGGTTTACAGGTTCCACTTTCATACTTTACCAAGGCTAAAAGGAATGCCAACCCTGCCACAAAATCAATGGGCAGAGGCACAAAAACAAATTTCAGCCCTCATGGACATGAGAGCTATTCAGAAAGTACCACAACAGGGACAAGGATTTTACTCAAGACTCTTCCTGGTCCCCAGAAAGGACAAAGCCTGGAGGCCCATACTAGACCTTTCAATTCTGAATACTTACCTGGATATTCCCAAATTCAAAATGTTGACATTACAGCAGCTTCTACCCATGCTGGGCAAGAAGGCTTGGCTTGTTACTCTTGGCCTCAAAGAAACATACCTGCATGTCCCTATCAGACAAAATTGCAGAAGATACCTCAGATTCAAAGCTGGTATAATGCACTACCAATTCTCTGCACTGCCCTTTGGCTTATCTGCTGTGCCCAGGGTCTTCACAAAGTGCCTGGCACCAGTAATTGCATTTTGCAGACAAAAAGGGATTCAAATATATCCATATCTGGACGACTGCCTCATTCAAGCAGAGACAAAGGAAATTCTTCTACAGCATCTGGTATTTGTAAAAAGGTTGCTAATCTCTCTACGGTACACAGTAACCGAAAAGAAGTCAAAACTAGTGCCCTCGCAACAGATTATATTCCTGGGTGCCAGCTTAAATACAACGGCCCAGATGGCTTACCTCACGCCAGACAAACAAGTTCAACTAACTCAGTATTTTCAATTGCTGGCAAGAAAATCCCATCTCCCTACAAGAAAAATTCTGCAGGCCCTGGGATTCATGGCATCTTACATACCATATGCCAGACTGCATATGAGGAAATTACAATGGTACCTGAAAAGTGTTTGGACACTACACTCAGTTTAGAAGCAGTAATACCAATGATTCCCTGCCTACAGCAGGAGTTTCGATGGTGGACACAGGCATGTCACCTAAACAAGGGTCAGCCTTTTACCCAACCCACAGCCAGGCAAACTCTAGCAACAGATACTTCGGATTACGCCTGGGGAGCACACATGGCAGGAAAATGCATTCAGGGCAAGTGGACCACAGACCAGATGCATCTTCACATCAATCAGAGATGTTGGCTGTTCAAAATGTCCTAACTGCTTTCAAGGACCTTCTACATCCAGGACAATTACTACTAAAGACAGATAACACCACAGTAATGTGGTACATAAGCAAGGGGGCACTCATTCTTATCCCCTATGCAGGCAAGCCATGACCTTATGGAACACGGCTCTAACGTATCAAGTTCACCTGCAAGCACAATTCCTGCCAGGAAAGAAAAATACTCTGGCAGACGACCTAAGCAGAAATATCATGGACCCTCACGAATGGAAATCGAATCCACAAATCTTCAGCATGATAACGCAAAAGTGGGGATGCCCAGACATAGATCTTTTTGCCTCCCCACTGAATTGCCAACTACAAAAATTCTGCACAAGGACTTATCACAAACAAGCATGGAAAGTGGATGCTCTTCTGTTCAGCTGGAAAAACCTAAATGTTTATGCCTTCCGGCCACTGCCTCTCCTTTTAAAGGTACTCCTAAAAGCCAGACAGAAAAACCAGAGATGCTCCTGATTGCTCCAGACTGACCACGCCAGCACTGGTACCCTATCTTAAGGAACCTGGCTCAAGGCCCACCATGGATTTTGCCTCAAATTCCACACCTTCTGACTCAACAAAACAATCAGATCCTCAACAGTCAGCTCAAAACCCTAAACCTGGCTGCATGGCAGATAAATTAGTCAAACAGAACACCTCTCTCAAAAGCTGTTATGGATATCATTTTGGAGGCCTAGCACCAGGAAAGCTTACTCAGAAAAATGGAAGAGATTCTGCGCCTGGAACCAAGCTCAAAGCCTTGACCATCTTGTTCCCAACATTCCTCAGATTTTACAATACTTAACTGAGATGCTGGACAGAGGCCTATCCTCATCAATTAAGATCCACGTCTCTGCCATTTCAGCACATTACAACACGGATCCTCCTTTTCTCTCATCACTTGCTAAAACAGTACCTCAGAGGGGCTAAAAACATAAGACCGCCCCAGAAAGCACCAACTTCAACTTGGGACCTCAGTTTCATTTTGGAAAAACTGACCCTACCACCTTTTGAGCCAGCCAATACAGCCAATCTAAAAATTTTATCATGGAAAACTGCTCTGCTCCTGGCAGTAACTTCAGCACGAAGAGTGTCAGAGCTACAGGCATTAATGGCAGTGGAACCTTTTATAATTTTTCATCAGGACAGGGTATCTTTAAGGACAAACCCTACCTTTATGCCAAAGGTGGTATCTAGTGTGGCTTTCAACCAAATCATCCATTTGTCAACTTTTTATCCAAACCCCCAGAATAAAGGGGAGAAACTTCTGCATTTTTTGGACATACACAGGCAGTTGCGCTTCTACTTGGACAAAACAAAGGCTTTCTGGAAAACTGAGCAACTATTTGTAGCGTATGCTGCAGGATCACAGGGCAGGGCTATCTCAAAGCTGACTATATCCAAATGGATAGGACACTGTATTCGATACTGCTACACACAGCATGGAAAATCAGTCCCAAATAACATTAGACCACATTCCACCAGGCAACAGCCACTTCAACGGCCTTTCTCAGAGGAGTACCTACCAAGGAAATTTTGGAGGCTGCAACTTGGCGTTCAGTGCACACCTTTACCAAGCATTACCACCTGCCTCTTTACTCTTAAATCCAGAGCAGGATTTGCCACTGCAGTTCTGCAGGGCCTCAAAGCCAATCCTAACTCTTTATAGACCTGCCACCCAACCTCCGCTTTGGGATTCTACCCAAGTGTAATGACTACAGCAGTGTAACACGATGAACATAGTACAGTTTTGTACCCTACCATAAATGTAGATGTTAGTGTTCACACTGCTGCAGTCCAGGTTACCCTCCCTCCATCCCCTCTGAACTAGCTAGACTTATCTATAACTTTCTATCCTATACAACCCTTGGGGTGTATTTGCTGGTAACTGAAGGTATTGTTTTTATTGTATATTTTTGATTAGCAATATGTATTGCCTGCCTATTTGGGGGCACCTGACATCTGGGGCAAGAAAAACTGAAGAAAATGGCGTCAGATGCATCTTGTATACCCATGGCGCACTGACATCAGGGAAGAAGCGACAGCAACTGACGCCGGACCAAGACTTTGAAATTCGGGCCGACTGCGGGACCGCCTGATGGCAGGATAACCCAAGTGTAATGACTGCAGCAGTGTGAACACTCGAACATCTACATTTATGGTAGGTACAAAACTGTACTTTTCATCTCTCATGGACATGAGGGGCCATTCAGCGAGTACCACAGCAAGAGCAGGGACAACTATTTGTCTTAGTACCTAGAAAGGACAAAGCCTGGAGACCAGTACTGGACCTGTCTATTCTAAACACTTCTCTGGACGTTCCAAAATTCAAAATGTTAACTCTGCAGCAGCTTCTGCCCATGCTGGGCAAGAAGGCTTGGCTTGTAACTTTGGACCTCCAAAGAGGCATACCTGCATGTCCCAATCAGACAATCTTGCAGAAGATACCTCAGATTCATAGCTGGCTCAGTGCACTACCAATTCTCTGCACTGCCCTTTGGCTTATCTACTGCACCCAGGGTCTTCACAAAATGCCTGGCACCAGTAATTGCATTTTGCAGACAGAGGAATTCAAATATATCCCTACTTGGACAACTGCCTTATTCAAGCAGAGAACAAAGACATCCTACTGAAGCATCTGGCGTTTGTAAAAAGATTTCTAATTTGTCTAGGGTACACAGTAAACGAAAAGAAATCAAAACTAATACCCTCTTAAGAGATAATATTCATGGGTGCAAGCTTAAATACAACTGTCCAGATGGCTTATCTCACGCCAGACAAAGGCAACTGACTTCTTACTTCGAAAAGATGGCAACACAGACCCAGTTATCTGCCAGAAGAATTCTGCAGGCTTTGGGCTTCATGGCATCCTGCATTCTGCTAATTCCATTTGCAAGATTGCATATAAGGAGGTTACAGTGGTATCTAAAAAGAGTTTGGACTCAACATTGCCACAGCCTGGAAACTAATTACCCTTATTCCCTGCCTGCAACAGGAGTTTCGATGGTGGGCACAGGCCTGTTACCACAACAAGGGACAGCCATTCACTCTACCCACAGCCAGGTAGTCACTAACAACAGCTGCATCAGATTATGCCTGGTGGGCCCACATGGAAGGAAAATGTATTCAGGGCACATGGCCCGCAAGCCAAATGCATCTTCATATCAATCAAAAAGAGATGCTAGCTGTACAGAATGCCCTGACAGCCTTCAAGGATCCACTTCATCCAGGACAACTGCTGATAAAGACGGACAATACTACAGTCATGTGCAAGGGAGCCCGCAGGATTTTTTGCAGGGGGGTGCAAACCCAGAGCCCCATACACATAGCTCACCCCGCCCCCTGCCAACAGCCCCGCCCAAGTCCACCCACCCCAAGCCCCGCCCACACAGCCATTCCAGTGTCCCATTACTTGGCTATTTCTCCCCATTTATTGTAGACACTGTTCAAATATGTGTGCATGCTGTTTTGTGCTTTAGTTCTACAATGATTACAGGCAGTTGGATTTAATTTACAACTTTTATTTCAAACATTATAGCCCAAACACTGAGACATTTACTAAACCTAAACAAAGCAATAGTCTTACAATGAAAACAGACTTGGCATTAAAGCTTCTCTACTTTTGAAACTCACATTCAGTGAAACAGCATTGAAACCCACATTCAAAGAAAATGCATCTGGCCAGTGGCAGGTTATTTACCTTTGAACTGTTTTCAAGCAATAGGCTCCTTGCACACAGTTAGGGCCATGCAAAAGTTATTTGATTTACCTGATTGTATTAATTATAATATATAATTGAATTATATCCCTTGTATTATACAGCAACACTTGTTGTCTCTGCCGAAGTAAAAGTAATCTGAATAATTCCACATTAAAGATATCTGAAACTAATGAAGATGTTGTTGCTAGAAAACTGTATATTTCAGTGTTTCATCTACAAATTCAGTGCCTGCTGCCATCAAAGAATAAATTGTCTATGTTAAATTAAAAAAATGGTAAGCTGGTATATTGCAATAGAAAATGGATGACAAGCTGAAAAACAGGTTCATAGTTATTAGGCATCTCATCCAAAGGAGGATATCCTGAGGACTGCAGCATAGAGATGTAAATGCTGTAGGAATAGAACCTCAAGCCTTTACATTAAGATGCAAGTATTCTACTTGTGGTGCTACTAACATAACTTTTAAACTTTATACCACAATAGAGATACCATTTGCTAAACAAAACAGTTGCACATTGTAAATAGACTTGGCATGAGCAGCAGTAAACTTCGCTTCCCTTAAAACTCACAGTTCCTTGAAAATAAATTCCACCTGCTAACTCTAACTTGGGCATTTTACTTTCTCTCTCTCACAAACATACCACACCCCTCAAGGCCTCAACCTTAGTGCAAGAAATCTTGACAAAGCCTAAAATAAATAGGGACAGATTATAAATATGGCTCTCAGAAACTTAGAAAATTGCAAGAGTAACAGGATTTGCGTTAGTATGCATTTTTCTAAATGACATGACATCTAAAACTGAAATGTCTCATTATTTAGCAGCTTCAATCCTTTTTAGGAGGAATATGGGGCAACAATCTGGACAGCTGAGGGGTATGCTACCTCCCTCTTATACACACCAAATAATTCTGGTCAGACTTAGTTCTGGGAAGGTTGCACTGAACGGCACCGTGCTTGATTTGAAGTGGGTGAAATCCTGGTAGCTAGTGATAACTGATCTGCAGCTCAGCAATGTGGAGTATTAAAGCATTTTTAGCAGAGCAATGTTTCATCACTACCTATTGTGTTTGCACATAAGCTTTAGTTATTTCAAACATTTGCCTTTTTTGATTACTACAGAGTACATTTACCCACCAGAGCTATTGTGTTTTGACTTCAGTGTGGAGCTAGTTGTTGCAGGGCTTGGCTTTTAAGTAAGGTAGCAATGCACATTTACCATATACCATTAAAGCCACCCAACTGCAAGTGTACTAACACACAGACACTGCTATAGGACACTGGTCTCCAATAAAATGTAATGAGCTTCTGAAAATACTGTAATCCTGTCCTTTTATTACAAGTACTGTCATATGCATTTCAATACCCAAGGCTTATACATTATCTAGTCATGTAAATATTCTCTGCATGGCAACAACGAAAAGGCTTTCAATGCTGGTAATTCTTTAACAATATGCTTACTAAAGCTTACTTGCATCTTACAATGTCCAACAAGCTTACTAAAGCTTACTTGCATCTTACAATCCCCGACAAGCTTACCTGATGTTCATTAAACCATGGCTACTTAAACAGAGCAACAGGGCACTGTGACAGCATGCAGTTCCTGAATAATAAGAAGCATAAATCAACAGTATAAAAATCTGATAGAAAACCAGAACATTTTGAAAAATCAAGGACAGATGAAAAGCCACGGTCTTATTTGTGGTCTACCTTGGATGGGGGAATACTCTGCACACTTACACTGCATAACTGCTCCTTGCCTTCCTTGGACACATCCAGAGCCACTACAATGGGGGGTGGGGTGCAATAAGTATGTCATAATTTGAAATGTCTCTGGCTGACAGTGATGGCTCTGACACTCATACCTCTCAACTTCAGAGCAAGAAATCTGGACAAAGCCATACATAGAACTAGAAGTGGGACACAGGCCCAAAAATAAGGCCAATTTTTAAATATTGCTCTTATTAACTTAAATAGAACAGGTAGATCTTGCATTAGTACAAATTTTCTGAAGGGTATAAAATCTGAAACTCAAATGTCTGCCATTATTTTCTAACTTCAATCTTTAATGACTTGCCACTAATTTGCCAGAAAACCACAATTTTATGAAAAATGGACCAAAATGTGATGCAAAAATATCTGTCAAAAAAGGGACACCTTTTTAATATCAACAGTTAACTTGAAGCAGCTAACAAAATAAGAGCATCCACATGCATTTCTGAAATAAAGGTAATCTATAACTGATCATTACAGTTATATATAATTGTAAACCCTCCACATTTTCTTCCAAAATTGCCATTTTGGAGGAGGGATTATTAGGGGAGAGCAACATTTTGAGCCAGAATTGGGGACAATTGAGATGTTTGGATATTCCTAATCTACAAAGTGATTTGCACGTACCTCTCAACCTCTTAATGCAGGAAACCTGAACAAGGCCAAATATATTGGGGAACATACAAACACTACTAAAAATTGCTCTTGTATAAACTTAGTCTTGCATTAGCATGCATTTTTCTGAAGGTTATGACGTCTGAAACTCAATGTCTGTCATTTAATGGCTTCATTCCTAAATGATTTGCTAGAAAACCAGAAATTTTATGAGGAACAAACCAAAAATAAGCAGCAAATATCTATTCATTCTGCAAAGATATGGACAACTGAGAGGTATAATTCAACCGGGGCTGTCTGAGTTTGCGACCCCCCCCCCCTCACAAAATCATGGTCAAATGGAGCCTCCCCCCTGCAGCCATTCCAATGTCCCATTCCTTGGTTATTTTGCCCCATTTACCATAAACACTAATGTGCATACTGCTTTACGTCTGCGATGATTTAAGATTTCATTTGAAAGTTTTATTTTGCATTTTACAGCACAAACCCCAATACATATATGTTAAAGCAATGCAGTCTCACAATGAAAATAGACTAACATTAAAACTTCTCTGCCCTTGAAACTCACATGCATTGAAACAGCACTGAAACCCACTTTCAGAGAAAATACATTTTGCCAATGGCAAATATTAACTCTGGCCCCTCGAACATAACATACACATGCTCTTTGATGCACCTTCCTGACTGTATTGCATTATATTCCTTGTGCAATACAGTACAGTTAGAGGGCATTTTAAATTTATTGTTTTGAACATTTTTCCAGTAAACAAGGAAACAAAAGGCATCCACCAATGACAAAACTGCCCAATTCAGAACATTTCCATCATAAAAAAGTCTACTCAAGTCCACCAGTATCAGTAAAAAATATACACAATCTCTGAAGTAGTAAAATCCACATTGAAGAAATTTGTAACTAGAGGTTGCTGCTAGCAAACACTTTATATGTCATTGTTTAATCTACAAATAAAGTGCCTGTTACCCTTGAAGAATAAATTGCCTTTGTTGCATGCAATAAAAAAATGAAAAGCTAGTAATACTGCAATAGAGAATGGATAGCAAACTGTTAACAGGTTCATAGTTACTAGGTATCTTTGCCAAAAGGACTGCAGCATCCACCCCCTTTACAACACAATACAGCATCAGCAATGCATGTACCTACTGTGGGAGTAGAACCCACAGCCTTCAGCATCTAAAGCAAGTACACTGTTGTGCTATTAACAATGCAAGCAGACTAAACATAAGCAGCACTAAACTTTTGCTCCCCTGCAGCTCTCAGCTCCTTGTAAAATCTACTCGACACTCAGCTGTATCTCTGAACTTTGCAGCACAAGAAATCTGGAAAAAGACAAAATTTATTGGGAGGGGGTACAAAAGGCCAAAAACCAGGGACACATTTTAAACATTGCTTGTATAATGTTTGAAAGTTGCTAGAATAAAATGCTGCGTTACCACCATACATTTCACTGCCACGTCTTGAACCCAGGGGACCCCGTGCAAAACAGTCAGAGCAACATACCACTACGCCAAATCAGCTGTTTTGTGAAAGAGGAAGACTGAGACTTTACCATTTAGTGAATTCAGTTCTCACCATAGCACAGCTGTCAACCTCTTAGCACAAAATACCTGAACAAAGCCAATAATGGGTGACTACAACCACCAAACATTCAGTGAATTCAGTTCTCACCATAGCTCTCAACCTCTTAGCAAATAACACCCGGACAAAGCCAGTAATGGGGGAATATAGCCCCCAAACATATTCAGTGAAATCAGTTCTTACCATAGCTCTCAACATTAGCAAAAACCTGGATGAAGCCAATAAATACCTGAACAAAGCCAATACTGGGTGAATACAGCCCCCAAACATATTCAGTGAATTCAGTTCTTACCATAACTCTCAACCCTAGCACAAAACCTGGATGAAGCCAATAATGGGGGGGGGGATACAGTCTCAAACACAGGGATACATTTCAAATATCCATCTTGTACACTTAGAAAATTGCTAGAATAAAAGCTTTTGTTACCATTCACTTTCTGAAGAATATGAAGTCTGATATTGAAATGTGTCCATTTTTTTTAACATTGTTAACCAGGAAAGTCTGACTTTGAAAAAAAAAGCTAATTTTTAGCAGAGGCCCAGGGAGAAACAAACACTCCAGACAGCCAAGAATAAAACCAGAGCACATGTAGCTGTCAGGCAACAAGGACACAAATACAGAAACCAGTTAATATTGTAACTTTAGTTAGTGTAAAGAACCAGATGAAAACACCACTGGTCTTGCTTCTGCCACAAACAAGCAACTCCAAGTATCTAACTGAAAACCGTAACTGTACAATCATTAAAACAAAAAAAGCAGTAAGTGCAACAGAATCCCCCAATTTTTGAAAAAAAAGTATGCCACCTGATGTAATCCCCCACCACTTAGAACCTTCACCTACAGCTCCGTTACTGAACAAAATCACAAACGGTATTACTTTCTTAACACATTCCTGTAATTTAACATCTTTACTTTACTACTACTTGCGGTGTAAACACAGTTCAATTGCCAGACAGCTGTACAGGTAAAGAGACAGGTAAATATGCTGACAGAAAGAAAACAAAACTTGAAGGTGTACTCTTAATACAATATCGGTAGGACCATGGGACTTACTTCAAAAAGGGGACCGATCCTATTCTTTTCCAAGTATGTTTGAATCCTGGTTTGCTGCTGAGAAGCCATTGGAACTATATTGCACCATGTACACCTGGGGCATTTTACACACACTGGTGTATCACAGGGCTTAGTTTTGGGCCCTCTTCTATTTGGCATATATTTCTCAGACCTTTAGGTTAGCACTTCTGACCTGTGGTTAATTAAATTTGCAGTTGAGTGTAAACTGAGTGTTCTTATTCAATCTTCATCTAACTCACAATTGCTCCAGCATGGTTTAAACAATGGTAACAATTGTGAAAGGATGATGGTCTCAAATTTAATGTAACAAATGTAGCATAGTTCATTTTGGTAAACAAAACAGTTTTATTTACAGTGTAAGAGATGCACCTCTCCAATCAGACACTGCTCTTAGGGATATGGGTAAGCTTGTTGACAATTCCTTATCATTTGACCATCATGTCTTCAGAGTAGCTCAGAAAGCCTTTTATAAGGCTCATCTGATTTCCAAAGGCATCTCCAATAGATCCAAAGAAGTCTTAATTCCCCTTTAGACATATCTTTGCAGACCCATTATTGAATATAATGCACCTTTTGCATGTATTTATTGAAACATCTCCTACAACGTGAGAGACCTCAGACATCCATAAGTAAGATGATCAATGGTCTCAAAAATCTTATTCATCAGGACAGACTGGCATTCCTTTCTCTGAATTCAGTCTCTTACAGACTCCTCCATGGAGATCTATGTCTAGCCTTTTGTGGCATGAAAGATCCAACCTTATTTGACCCCCCTATTCCTTTCCAGAACTAATGGTACATCAATTACTCTGTTAAAGGAACTAAACCTTCATCAGCAGGTAAATAAGACATGTTGACATAACAGATTCGTACCGCAGCATAACCTTCACCTCTGGAACAAACTTCCCCTATATGTCAAGCAGAGTAGCATCCTTGCCACTTTCAAGGTAAACCTAAAATATTGGATCGGCAGCCTCAAAACTTCTCTCACAGTCTGTTATCTTGCCTTCTTTGAGGCTAGAGGGAAATTTTGAATAGGGGTTTTGGCCAGACTTGAAATGGTCTGCAGACTGGTTGCCTAGTACTTAAGAACTTCTAAACCTACAGTAGAAGCAGAGTATATCTGCACAGAATGACATTTTTCCCAAATGAGTCTTGACACTTTACATAAATCAAACTCATCATAGTGAAATCCTGTTTCAGCTATAGATTAATGGATTTGGAGCACTCGTGGAAAATCATGAGCTACTACATGTTTTTGAAAGGGGATTAGGCCCCTTTCCACAAAGTGTCTGCACTTTAGAGTCGGCAAAATAAAGTATGAAGAATACATCAGCTGAAGCACCATCAAAGGGGGGGGGGATTTTTGGGTGCAGCCAACCTTCACCTCAAGGATGCAGAAAAAATATATACAGATTCAGTGAAATTCAAAAATAGAGATTAGAAAAAATAATTGCAACTGAATACACTAATGTCATGAAACTCTAAAATCTTTGCAAGAACATGCCACATAGCTAGGCCAAATCTTTCGGTATTCTACAACTAAACATTTCACTAACAATATAATGCAGATTGATTTTTTTTTTTAATACAAATTCGCTAACCATTCCACTGAAACAACAGAAATATGGCAATGTTCCCCCCATTTATGATGTAGTGATATCCCAACTCCTTTTGGTATACCATTCCACCCTGGAATGCCTTAATATCTAAGTAACACACACTTTAAACAAAATTCTCCAAATAGCTTCTTGAGATAATACACAGACAACATCATACGCAAAAATAAGGCCAGATAAGAAACAGAAATAAAAGCATTCCTGTTTGTTTGTAAACTAAAATAATTTAAGTATTACAGTAGGTAATATGTTGACTGAATAGTAGATGAAATTTTGGACTGTACTAAAAGACTTTGCACGCTTTATATTACTACAGACTGATCTGCCTACCTGTCTATGCATTGCTTCTGCTGTGAGCTTGATCCCTACCTCCTGTAAGTCCTCTGCCTGTTGCGTTTTTTCAATTTCTTGAGAAACAGGGAAAGAAGATTTTCTTTCCGCTTGGATTGTTTTTTCAGAATTATCCTGGACAGGTCTGCTTGGTGCTTGCTAATTCAATAATCTCTTTCACCTTAATGCAGAACAAAGAATACTCAAAGTATGAATACAGAAGCAACAAAAAATGATGGTGGACGGCTAATTCATTTCATGTAATTCTTAGGGTAAATAAGGTTTAAGATTGATGATTCCAGATACGCCAACTTAGTGTAGGCAACAAGCAATTAAACTTTCTCTCACGTCTTTGCAAGTAACCAACAAGAGTGCTTTGGTGTGTTTTGCACCATGTACACCTGGGGCATTTTACACGCACACACAGAGACGCACGCACACACAGAGACGCACGCACACACAGAGACGCACGCACACACAGAGACGCCTCTACCTGAAAGTGTCCCATCTTCCGTCCATCTACTTCCGCTTGTTATTCCGTTTCAGGTCCCATCTTCCGTTCGTTTCAGTTCCCGCTCGAATCATCCCGCTCACAAACGTCTAAATATGAGCGAGAGCGATGATGTCAGCACTCCCGCGAATGGACTGTTTGCACGGACTTCTTTCTTTTTAAAGAAAAACGCACGTAAAAAAAAAAAAAAACTTTTTTTTAAATTATCTAGTCAGCCGATTCCAGGGGGTGCAAGTGCACCCCCTTGCACCTGCCTGCGGGCACCCTTGGTCATGTGGTACATAAACAAGCAGGGAGGCACACATTCTTACCCCCTCTGCAGACAAGCCATGATTTTGTGGAACACAGCATTGACTTATCAAGTGCATCTGCAAACACAATTCCTGCCAGGAAAGACGAATACTTTGGCAGACGAACTAAGCAGAAACCTCATGGACCCTCACGAATAGAAGCTAGATCCACAAATCTTCAGCATGATAACAAGGAAATGGGGATGTCCAGACATAGATCTATTTGCCTCCCCTCACAACTGCCAACTACAGAGATTCTGCACAAGGACTTATCACAAGCAAGCATGGAAAGTGGATGCTCTGTCATTCAGCTGGAAAACCCTTACAGTATATGCCTTTCCTCCACTGCCTCTCCTCCCCAAGGTACTCCTAAAGGTCAGACAAGAGAAACCAAAAATGATACTGATTGCCCCGGAGTGGCCACGCCAGCACTGGTACCCAGTCCTAAAGAGCTTGTCTCAAGGCCCAGACTGGACATTACCTCAAATTCCTCATTTACTGACCCAACAAAACAAATCCGATCCTGCACAGCCAACTCAGAACCCTAAAGCTGTCTGCATGGCTGATAATGTAACCATTCATAATGCACCTCTTTCTAAAGCAGTTATGGATGTTATTTTAGAGGCCAGGAGGCCCAGCACCAGAAAATCTTATGCAGAAAAATGGAAGACATTCTGTGCTTTGAACCAGGCACAAGGAATTGACACGCTTGTACCAAATACTCCTCAGATTTTACAATACCTAACTGAGATGCTGGACAAAGGCCTATCCTTCTCATCAGTTAAGATCCATGCCTCTGCCATTTCAACTCATTACAATACGGATCCACCTATTTTTTCACATCCACTGCTAAGGCAGTACTTCAGAGAGGCTAAAACCATAAGACCTCCAAGGAGAGCACCAGTACCTGCATGGGACCTCAATTTCGTCTTGGAAAAGCTCACACTGCCTCCTTTTGAGCCAGCCAATACAGCTGAGATAAAATTCTTATCATGGAAAACAGCTCTCCTAGCAATAACTTCAGCAAGAAGAGTCTCAGAGTTACAGGCATTAATGGCTGTGGAACCTTTTATTTTCCATCAGGGCAGGGTTTCTGTATGGACAAACCCAACATGTATGCCTAAGGTAGTCTCCAGTGTGGCTCTTAACCAAACCATTCATTTTTGCCTACCTTTTATCCAAACCCACAGAGTAAAGGGGAGAGACTTCTGCATTCTTTGGGCATGCACACAGTTACGCTTCTACTTAGACAAAACTAAAGCTTTCAGAAAGACTTAGCAACTTTTAGTGGCATATGCTGCAGGATCACAAGGAAAGGCTATTTCAAAATGGATAGGCTACTGCATTAATTTCTGCTATTCACAACATGGCAAATCAGTGCCTAAGGGCATTAGGTCACATTCAACCAGAGCAGCAGCCACTTCAGCAGCCTTCCTCCGAGGAGTACCAACCAAGGATATTTTGGAGGGTGCAACTTGGACTTCAGTGCACACTTTTACAAAACACTACCACTTATCTCTTTACTCTAAATCCAGAGCAGGCTTTGCCACTGCAGTTCTGCAGGGCCTCATAGTCACTCCTAATTCTATTTGGGCCCAGCCACCCAACCTCAGCTTTGGGATTCAACCCAAGTGTAATGATTGCAACAGTGAAACACGATGAACATAGTACAGTTGTGTACCTACCATAAATGTAGATGTTCGAGTGTATTCACTGTTGCAGTCCAGGTTACTCTCCCACCATCCTCCTTTCATTGCTGGGACTTATCTGTACTTCTCTATTCTATATAACCTATGTGGTGTATGTATTTGCTTGTAGATGAAGGTAATGTTTGTTACTGCATGCTTTTTTATAATCAGAATTATTAGCCTACCCTTTTGGGGGCACCTGACATCTGGCGCAAGAAAAACTGAAGAAAATGGCGTCTGCTGCATCTTTTATACCCCTGGCGCACTGACGTCAGGGAAGAGGCGACAGCAACAGACGCCGAACCCAGGACTTTGGAGTTCAGGCCGACTGCGGGTAGCCTGCCAGCAGGATAACCCAAGTGTAATGACTGCAACAGTGAATACACTCTAACATCTACATTTATGGTAGGTACACAACTGTACCTTCTTACAGGTCAAAGCAATGGGGTGCCTCCACCTCCAAATCTGGAGGAAACAAAGCACAACCCTATAGTGAGCAGTCTCAATGACTTTCCTCTACCATCGCCAAGCACTTATCTTTTAGCAGCCCCCTTGGGGGGAAAACTAGCACTTCATGCTCAAAATTGGTAGTTAATTACCCAGGACAAGTAGGTATTGAACATAGTGTCCCAGGGGGTACAGATTTCATTTCCATACTTTGCCAATTCCAAACGGATGGCCAGATCTACCTCAAAATCAGTGGGCAGAGGCTCAGAAACAAGTTATGTCCCTCATGGATATGGCGGCTATTCAGCCAGTACCAGAAAAGGAAAAAGGACAAGGTTTTTATTCAAGAGTTTTCCTGGTACCCAGAAAAGACCATTCTTGGGGTCCAATACTGGACTTAATTTTGAACACTTACCTGGACATTCCAAAAGTCAAAATGCTGACTTTACAACAGCTACTGCCTATACTGGGTAGGAACGCTTGGTTAGTGACTCTAGACTTGAGGCATATCTGCATTTCCTAATAAGGGAATCATGCAGAAGATACCTCCGCTTCAAGGCAGATTTTTTGCATTACAAATTCTCTGCACTGCCCTTTGGCTTATCTGCTGTGCCCAGGGTCTTTGCAAAGTGCCTGGCACCAGTAATTGCATTCGCAGACGAAGAAGCATACAAGTTTATCCTTATCTGTCTGAACGACTGTCTCATTCAAGCAGAGGACAAGGACAGATAAGGATAAACTTGTATGCTTCTAACATGCCTAGGGTACACAATAAATGAAATCCCAACTGGTACCCTCTCAAATAATTACATTCCTGGTTGCAAGCTTGAATACAACTGCCCGGATGGCTTAACTTACGCTAGACAAACAAAGGCAACTGACAATATATTTCAAGCAAATAGCAACAAAAACCCAGTTATCTGCAAGACAAATTCTGCAGGCTTTTGGGGTTCATGGCATCCTACATTCTACTAATTCCATATGCGAGACTGCATATGAGGAAACTTCAATGGTACCTAAAAAGTTTATGGAGCCAACATTGTCATTCTGGAAACCATGATTCCTCTCATTCCCTGCCTACAACAGGAGCTTCATTGGTGTGCAGAGAAATGTCACCAAAACAAGGGACTGTATTTCTCTCTCCCCCTGCCACCCAAACCCTAACTACAGACTCATCAGACTATGCTTGGGGGGCCCACCTGGTGGGGAGATGCATTCAGGGCAAATGGAGCCCAAAACAAATGCATCTGCATGTTAACCAGAAAGAGATGCTAGCTGTTCAGAATGCTCTGACAGCCTTCAAGGACTTCCAGGCCAACTACTGATAGATTGACAACACCATGGTTATCTGGTACATAAACAAGCAGGGGGGTACACATTCCTACCCCTTTGCAGACTAGCCAGGGCCTTGTGGAACACAGCCTTGACTTGCCAAATACATCTTCAAGCTCAATTCCTGCCAGGAAAACAAAATACTCTGGCAGACGACTTAAGCAGAAGTCTTATGGACCCACACGAATGGAAACTAGATCCACAAATCTTCAGCATGTTAGCACGGAAATGGGGGAGCCCAGACATAGATTTATTTGCCTCTCCCCAAAATTATCAGCTGGACAAATTCTACACAAAAAGGCATGGAAAGTGGACGGCCCTGTCCTTCAGTTGGAAAAACCTATCAGTCTATGCCTTTCCCCCTCTGCCTCTTCTGTCTAAGTTCTTACTAAGTCAGAGAGGAAAAAACAAAAAGGATCCTAGTTGCTCCGGACTGGCCTCGACAACACTGGTACCCACTTCTAAGGAACATGTCTGAATTTCCCCCTT